>NC_056579.1:26033515-26093744 GCF_018340385.1 Cyprinus carpio
CTCCCAATTTTTCTTTAGATAATCATTTGACCCCCAATAATTTAAGTCCCTCTCTGCCCCACTTTAGGTCTCCAGGTAACTTTGGGAGACTCTCAAACTCCCCTTTACCAACCCAAAAAGCTTCACTTTTTGCCCAGTTCACTTTAGCTGATGAAGCTTCCTCATGAAGACTAAGTACCTCAGATAGACCGTTAATATCTTCAGCATTGTTTACAAAAACTGTAATCAGCATAGGCAGAGAGAGACATTCTTGAATCTAAAGAGAGACCAGGCACATTAAAACCTGACAGTCTTTCTCGAAGTCTAAAAAGCAGCGGCTCAATTGCTAAACTGTATAGTTGGCCAGACAATGGACAGTCTTGCCTAATACCCCTTAAAATAGGAATTGGCCGACTCAACGTGCCCCCTATCTTAACCATACATGATGCACCATTATATAATAACTGTATGAAATTTAAAAAAGTTTCGCCAAAACCAAAAACCTTCAATACATTAAAAAGATAATTGTGATCCACACGATCAAAAGCCTTTTCTTGATCCAAGACAATAAACCCAACATTTACATTGAAACCATTACAAATATCCACAATGTCTCGCACTTAAAAAAAAAGTATCCATAATGGACCGTTCTGGAATGCAATATGACTGATCCTTGTGTACAATCAAATCTAAAACATTTTTTAATCTATTTGTCAGACATTTCGAGAATATTTTATATTCTGTTGTAAGAAGGGCAACAGGACGCCAGTTCTTTAAAAGGGCTAAATCCCCCTTCTTTGGTAACAGTGTTAAGACCGCATTTTGACAGGAAGTTGGTTAAACACCATCTCTTATAGATTCACATAAAACATCAAAATAATCGTGTCCAATGAAGTTCCAAAAACTTTTATAAAAGTCTGCCAGCAGTCCATCTAATCCAGGGGATCGTCCTGAATTAAGTTGTCGCACAGCAGCAGTAAATTCCTCAAATGTTATACCAGCATCCAGGACAGTTTTAGAACCAGAGTCCAGCTGAGGAAGACCCTGAAGAAGCTGTCATACAGTCACTATTTTCACAGTTCTTTGCAGCATAAAGGCTTGAATAAAAATCCACAGCATGGTTTCTCATTTCCACGGTCTTAGACGTTATCCTCCCATCAGGGAGTTTAAGACATGGCATTTGTTTTTGTTGAACCGCCTTATATTCCAGGTTAAAGAAGAAAGAAGTTGGGGCATCCATTTCTGCTAATGACATGAACCTTATCAAGGCTCCTTTAACTTTCTCATTTAAGACTAGTCTAAGCTCTCTCTTTTTTGTTTGCAAATCGTTGTACAATATAGAATTGTGTGCATTAACCAACTGCAATTCCATTAAATTAATTTGCTTTTCAAGTGTTTCAATCACATTCTTTATTCTACTACTACAGCTGGCTGTGTATTGCTGACAGAATTTTTTTATTTGAGTCGTGCCTACATCAAACCATTGTTTCAAGTTTTCAAAAGAAACCTTTTCTTTTTTCCAAACATCCCAAAAGAAAACAAAATTGTCACAAAACGCAGCATCCTGCAGCAATTTTACATTAAAATGCCAGTACACAGATTTTCTAGGTGCATTTGACATGTTCATTGTCATAATTATTAAATGATGATCAGAAAAACCCACAGGACAAATGCAACACTCAATTATGCTACTGTTAAAAGATTTTGACACATAGAATCTATCTAGTCGGGCAGCACTTACTCGATTATTAAAAGCCTTAATCCATGTATACTGTCTATCATTTGGGTGTTTAATTCTCCACATATCCAAAAGCTGGAAATCTTTAATGAGTTTTGACAATGCACTTGAGGACTGTATATGAGGTTCCTCAGTATTACGATCTATAGTAAAATTAATAGTGCAATTCCAATCTCCACCAATAATAACACATCCTTCACTATGACACTTTTTAAGACTCTCAATAAGTATATCTAAAAAATTAAGGCGCTCCTGTCCCACCGTTGGTGCATAAATATTTATCAGAAAAACAAGCATCTCTTGAGCTTTAACCACCAACAATCGACCCTTCACTGGTTCCTCTGTACTTATAATATCCGCCCTTATTTTTGAAGAAAGAAAGATGCCCACACCTCTACTTAAATTTGTGCCATGACTGAGTTTTTTTTTGTCCTTTCCACCACAAATTCCATTCAACTTCATTCATCAAGTCACTGTGAGTTTCTTGGAGAAAGACGATATCAAGCTTTTTTTGCTCAGTTATTTCATAGACTGTAGCACGCTTTACACTATCCCTCCCACTGTTAATATTTAAAGAGCCTATTCTCAAACCCTCCATACACAAAATTAAGATGGAAAATAAAGAACAAAGCATTATAGAAAAGCAAAGAAAAGACACAGTGTAATACATGGTTTACAATTTTTTTGACTCTTTCTCTTACACATTGCTTTACTTTTTCTGATAGTGGTAAGAAGCTTTTTCAAACGAAAACGCTTCTTCTCGCAATGTTCATCAACTCCAACAGTCTTCTGATAGAAAATAACAGATTGAACAAACTTGTCTATATCTGAGAAGAAATGATTTATGTTAATTTGTTTACCATACGTTTCGTCCAAATAATTGTTAATTTCTTCCAGACTATACAACAAATCTTTATTGAAAACTCCCGAAAAAACTGTCTGAGATCTATTAAATACACTACCATCATTTTCACACATAGAAACTTGTGACTCAGTGTCATCAGACTGCTCCTCCTCCGTCTCCTCATTATTCAAGACGCTTGAAGACAATTCATTTCCATCATTTGCACTCTCCCCCGTTTTAGTACCACTGTTACTACTTCTTCATTGTTAACATCAGAAACAACTGGATCAGTTATGCTAATCTCTGGGGCTACAATAGCTACCACATCCTCATTTTCAGTGTCAACAGCCGGTAACACAGCATCTGAATTCAAATCACTCACCTCAACTAATGGAACAAATTCATCTTGTGCAGCATCAACGCTATTGTTTGCACCCTCGTCCTCTGCTCCTGCCATGTTTTCTGCACCTGTTTTCTTATGTGGACACATCAGGCGTTTGTGTCCGATGTCTCCACACATGCAACATCTTATGCTGACAGTAGTTGTCTACACCATATATAATCTTCCCTCGTGTTTCACACGAAAATTTATATCCAGTGTATTCTCAGGCGATTCGAGCACCATGTAAACGTACCGTCTAAAAGAAAAAATGTTTACATCCAAGCGCAACAGTTTTAAAGGGACTAACAACTTTTCCAAAATGCGCTAACTCACGTTGCAAAACGTCATTGGATATTTGAAATTGTTACCTTTGTTGTCGATATATACATTGGAGAAAGTTGCACAAAAGCATCTTTAACAGTAAGGCCATTTACTATTAAACGATTCACTAAATTTTGTTCCTTCAAAAAAACAATGACCGCCTGATTCATCCGTGAAGCAGATAAAATGTTCTCATGACCAATTTGATCGCCAACTGCAATTAACACATCCTCCACTGTGGCATTATCCTCAGGAACACATCTAAAACCATTGCGGAGTGATAATGGCATTGTCTCCTCCAGAGACGCCATCCTGCCACACAACCCCCACTATATTTACAATATTTACAAGAAAAAACAAGATTTCTCACCCCTCACACAACAGCTCTCACCACCACCACACTATCCCCAACTCCCAGCATGCAACAGAGAGAGAGAGAGAGAGGGAGTGTGTGTCACAAATCATTATAAATTGTTTCTTTAACTTATTAAAATATCTTATTTTACTGCAACTATCTGTTTCTGCTTCTTTATCATATTTATAGTGTGTGATTTATAAATTACCTTATATCCTATATCACATATTTTGATTTTGGACGTCTGGTCACTTTATATCTTACATCAGAATATTATATAACTGTTAAGCCTACTATGAATATTAAAATACGCTGAACCATGTGTCCTGTATCATAACTACATGAATGACCTTTGCAGCAAAAAAAACCTGCGTCAAAATCAGTTAGGTATTCAGTGAGATATGATTAATTAAATGCGCTGACAGCTCATTGCACCTGGCAAACAAGTTACACTGAGTGGAGCTGGCGAGCGCGTTCGATAGGGCGTCTAGCTACATGACGTCTACGGGTGGGAGGGTCTGTTTTGGGCGTCACAGAGATCACGCGCTCTGTATGCGTGCATTGCATATAACGTTCGGTCATTCGGATCGATTACCATTAGGATTATTACACAATAAATACTAAAAACTAAATGGCTAGTATAACAAAACCATGTTAATGTGTGTTGTCTTTAGTTTAACTTGTTTTTTTTTTTGTTTTTTTTTGTATTAGGCTAAGCCCATGTTTAATTTTCATAAAGGTACTTGAGTAATCTTACCTGACGCTGATATTACAATAGCCAGTATTAACAGTTTACGTGATCTGGCTCTAGATTTTATTATTTGTTATTATTTTATTATTATTGTTGTTTCTTTGCCGGGAAGCAAATATATCAAACATGCGCGTGGGAAGAGCATCTACGGTAATTCACGTTGGCCATAACACACAAGGAAACGCGTTTTGAAATAAAATAACGCCGGCAATCACAGACATTCGCTTTCGGACGGGATTACTTTTCTCAGAGGATCACTGAGTTTGCTGAAAAACAGTAGGTAATTTGCTCTGGAATTATCACAGAGCTTGTGTGAGAACGTGGCAGATTCGGACGGGATTAAAATCACCAAGTACGTCTGTGAAACACAGATTTCTCTAACGACCCCCTGTAAAGCTAGTCCCGTCCGAACAGGGCTTATGATGAACTGATTCACGGTATACTACTCTCATTCGTGCGCAAAATAACTTTAACTGTTGTCACTAGATATTTAATTACAGCGTCACAGTCAGTAGTTATTTATTTCACATTTGTATACCTCATATACAATTCTCTAAACGAGCTTTATTAATTCAAACACTTCATATGATTAAAAACACACACCTTCAGCCGAATCACAGACAGAGGGCGGCGCAGACTTATGACGTCACACCACCAGACCAAAATAAAAGTCTTGTTTGCTGAAGCATAGAATTTACATTAGAATACGAATATACATGAGGCATAGGATGAACTTAATTAATTAATTAATTGCAGATCGATCAAAAGCCCAAAGTTATTAATACAGTTGAGCTTTATATCTTGTTATCTGAATGTGAGCAACTGTGAAGTGCTTTCAATGCTTGATTAACTTAACATTTGCTCTTTAAACTACAGGACTGGAAAGAAATTCTGAATATTTAATTCTCAAAAATGATTTGTAGATCAAAATTAATTGGTGGTTGCAGAGAGATATAAATATTTAAATTATTATCTGAACCTGAATCCTTGTGACAATATGTTCATCTTATTCAATCTCAGTTTAAAGTGGACTCCATTAAAGGTCCATGTTAAAAGTATTACACTGACGTGGGTTGAAAACAGTTGATTTTCACTGTCTGCATGAAAATCTTTAATTAAAATGGTTTAAATCATTTCTTTTAAATGTTAATTAAATGTTATTTACATAACCCCAGATTATCTTTATTAAAATCGTCAGTATATAATCTGTTTTTAAATTGCTATTATGATATAAACAAGTTATCTATTAAGCTCTCAGACTTTCAAATTCATGAACAAACATAATTTTCCTATGTATATCAGATACACACTGAAAATTAACGAATCTGTCCTTAATAAGGATTGGATAGAAAGTCTTTGATCTTATTGATTTCAGTGATAATGTTCTTTAATAGAGCAATTTTGTTTAAAATACAGTTTTCGCAGCATGAAGAAATATGGTTCATTGATTAAAGCCTTGACCTTTTTGGTTTCTTTAATTAGCAAAAAATATGTGAAGAACTGACATGCAAAGTACTGGCAAAATGTGCTTTATAAATCTAATATTTAGTACTAACTACAGTTAAACCAAAAATTATATCAAGCGAACATGGGATGTGTTTTTGAGTGTTTTTTTTCATTTAGTGTCAAGGATGATTGTAAAGTGGTGAATGGGAGACTACTTTTTGTTTATGTATTTATTATATTGATTGTAAAGTGAATGGGAGACTACTTTTTGTTTATGTTTTTTATATACACACACACAGAGATTAATTACAGCAGTCCAAATTACAGCCACTCTTCTAATATAACGCAGAACATAAATATCTTAATACAAATACAAATATCTTAAATTCTCTTAACACATGATACTTATTAACAATACATTATTATACTATTATTATACTTACAAAAATTACAAATTTTTCTTATACAATTCCTTATAACTATCACAAACACAAATATCTTAATACAAATATCTAAAATGATAAATAATGCCACTTCAAGGTAGCAGGTGCTGCCAGGAAACAAGAGGCCAAGACCGAAGCGGAGCGATGGAAAGGTCACTCATGTCAACCTGCCAGACACAAACCTGACCCAAGACAAAAAAAGAAAACTACAACATCGGCCGTGACAAAGAGTAGTTGTTTTTTCTTGCTCTCCATGTTTTACTCCACGACCTGGAACAAAAACATAAATCACTGTTATTTATCTAAAGTCACTACATTTAGAGCAAATTTGACTGATTATATGAACAAGCATTTAGCAAATCTTGGACTCTAATCTTAGTACCATGAACCAGTCATGGAGCTGCATCTCCTTCGGGACAAGTCTCCGCTGCGGATCAGGCTGCACACAATCACAGATCATCTGGCAGCATTCTGTTCAAAAAGATGAGACAGATATCTAATTATTAACTTATATGTTACACCTTTTTATATTTATATATGGAAAGTTTTGTAAGTGAAAAAAGAGTAAGTAAAAAAATGAAACCGAAAGGCATTCCTTGAATCGAGTCCCTGCATGCACATAGCCATAGCCTCCTTCACCCAACAGCTTGGGGCCGAATTCATATCACCAGAAAATTTGGCCTATTAAAAGATAAACAAATGTTGAGCATGATTTTTTTATGCATTTTATAATTCAGAATTACATTTTTCATACTAATGATTTATTACTATTAGTGTTGTCTGGCTCCTCCGCTTCATCTTTAGAGGAACTAATTGAAGCGTGAATGTCCTGAGTTTGGAGGACGTCCTGCTCCTGCTGTTCCTCTACAGCAGCGAGGACTTCAGAAACTGGAGCTTCATGGAGATCATTGATCTCTACAATAGAGTGTTGTAGAGAAGTTTGAATACCAATAATATGAATAAAATATTGCACACTCACATCACAGTATTTTTTCAGTTAGGAAAACTTTTGAAAAAAATTCAACATGTCCAAACAATGTAAATCGCCTTGTTTCTGAATTGAAATTTGTACTGATTTGGTAATAACATTTAATAAATCTATATATAATATAATAAATTCAGATTTATTTATTTTTAAATAAACGTATGTTGTGCCCCTCATTCAAGTCCTCGGTTTATCCGCGCTCATGGCATTAGCACAGCATCAGTTGTTGCCCAAAAGAACTGGTTCAGACGGTGCTGTCAGTAATAGTAGGCAGTCATGTACTGTTCGGTAGCTTCACGCTGAATCATGCATGCGCAGTATCATCAGCTCATCGTTTTTCATATCTGACGTGTACAAAAGAAACACTTCTCAATTCAGTGTATTGATGATCCAAAAACCATTGCAAACGACTATAAAGAACAAGGCACATAATCTATTATAATTAGAAATGCATGTCAGTAGGTTAAGAACTAAGCACGGAATCTGTTCAAATAACTCTTAAAAAAAAAAAACATAGTTTAACCGAGGTATTTGGAGTAAAATTGTGATTATACAAATGGTAATTAATATGCCAAAAAGAACATGGTTACGCTATAATTAAACCGTGGTTAATTTTCGTAAGGGAATAAACGCCTACATTTAATTTTCAGTACTAAATTTGGTCCCATGATGATGATGATTTTAACTTCAATGTTTCACTTGAATTTCTGACTTCACAGCTAACTACTGAGAATGAGCCTCCAACATATTCACTTTCTAACTTTTCAAAGTTTATGGTTAAAGCACCACTTAACAGTAAAAGGCAGATGGGAAAGGTGGTGGTAAAAGTATTATTCTGGTTAAGAACCATCTGTAGTTATTATCTAGTTATTGTTATTACTATAATAAGTACATAATATGTACATGAGGAACAGGACTGTAAAATAAAATGCTGTTATTGTAATACTTTTATCTGGATAAGATCACTTTAACTAAACACATTCAAATGAATGTCTCTTATCCCCTGCAGCTGCTGTGTACAGAATTGAATTATCAAGCACTACAGTGAGCTTTAGAGACACAGAATCACTCAACATCCTCAGTTGAACTATCACTCTGGGAGAGCCACACTGAGTTATTACAAACTGATCAGTCCAACACCTCCACCAATCTGTCCACAAGGAATTACAAAGGAAACACTACACTGACAATAACTCATCAGACGACCATAACTCCATTACACAGGCCAATTTCATTAGCTCCAGAAAATGCATCAGTCACCAAGCAGACACCCAACTCAATACTGACCAAATTCGTCAAAGGGCACTGTGACTTAACCACCATTGATGCACAAGACATTGAGGAATTCCTCTTAACAGCAGGCCCTGTGACAAAAAAACACAATGATGAAAAACTAATTATGACTCTTTCAAAACCCAGCAGTATCCAACCCCAAGACGCACTGTAGATCATGTCAGCTGTGCAGTTCGTTCACTGCCTACACCAAAAGCACCGAAGACATCGAAAATACCAAAGACTTCCAGTGTCTTACGCACCCTCAGCAAATACTGACAAAGGCAAAAAGTCAACTCAGAGAAAATCTTCAATAGCTTCAGGCTCTGAAAAAAAAATTAAATAAATTTGGATTAATTTCTCTGAACCCTGACTGGACTACTAACATTCATCACCCTTTCCAGATTGCACAAGACACCACACATTTGCCGTTGTGTACTTTACTTTTCACAGGTATGCTCCAAATTTACAAAGGCACACACATTCAGGCATTGATTCCCACTTTTATACTTGATTATACTTGCAGTTAATCCTCACTGCTAAACAATGCCTAAGACCACAAAATATACTTTTCTATAGCAACTACCTAATGTAACTGCATAACAACACTAAACCGGTTTTCAAAATGTATTGCTTTATCTAAATATCATACAGCACACAACTAATTTTATCTGAAATAAATAAACATCACTATCACCTTTTGAAAATGCACACAAGTAACTAATTATTAGAGACTTCAAACTGACATCAAACATTGTCGTCAAAAAACAGGTCAAAAATGCAAATCAAACTGTCGTCAAAAACCTGATGTCCATTTGACATCCACACACTGATGTTCTTCTGAAAACGAAAATAATGACCCAAAAGCAATGCAATAAAAGAAAAGTTCTGAACACACTTGAAATCAATAATACAAATGTAAACTAAAAAAGAACTGTACCTATTCTGATTGTGAAAAAGATTGCAGAACAACAGATGAATAATTGCTGACATTAGTCCATATCACAATCTGAATTTGATTAGCTGTGCAGCACTACTTCCTGATTGTTTCATTCAAAATTGGCCACATTCCGGATTATACAGTGAATGTTTTATGCCTGGACTCCGCGGTTCCTTCCGTGTTCCATTCCTTCCTTCCACTGACGAGACCAGACAGTGAGTGACTGAGATGTGCTGCATGGTTTATATGGGCGATGGGATCTGGTGCTGAAGAGTTAGCAAACTCTGTGACAAACTATTAGTTGAGGTTTTAAGCCACATCATTTGTAGTGTCACATAATTTAAATTTATAGTAAATGTGTATAGTAAATTAAATGTACAAAGTAAATATGTCATTTAAGAACACTCTTCTTACAGATCCATTTAGACATATGATCACATGGAAAATCAGCCCATCCTGGTGAATAATTTATAGCTGTTTGGTTCTCCAGACGCCCAGAACCTGCATCAACAGATCAGTGTTAGATCTTCAGAGCTGCTTTCTGTGTAATATGATACTGACTGAGACAATCATTTATTACATAATAATCAGTTCAGTTCAGTGATTTCTCACCCAGAGGTCAAGTTGCTGCCGTCAACCCATTTCCATCTGCCCTCCACTTCAATATCAATCCTGAGAAGTGAAACGATAACATGATTTATAAAATAGACACACACATTTTAGCACATAAACTTTCACTTAAAAACTAAACACCACAATCACACACACACACACACACACAGAGAGAGAGACTGCCATGAGGACAGTTAGCATTAATCATTCTTTACAAGGTCAAGCCTTTCCCAACATCAGTGTATTAATTCAGTTATGCAAAAGGCTTAATTTGTTAATTAATAAGATACATCTGTCTTTATATTTAGCAAATAATGTACATCATCAAGAGAGAAATTTCACAGGTTTATAAGGTCAAAATACAATCATTGTTTAAAAAGACATCATGGGTTATGAGGTCTTGTCACGAGGATGCGGGGATGAACTCAAGTGCAGACAGAATGCACTACACACAAGGTTTATTAATGACAAAAATGGGGAAAACAAAACCCACGAGGGGGAAAACAATGACTAGGGAATAGACGAACACTTAACAAGACTCTGACTAGACTAAAAACCAACAGTAAACAAAAAGGCTCTTCACTTTGGTTATCACTCGACAGAAACACAATCAATCCACAGGTTTGACAATGTGTAACAATGAACAGCACCAGACAGCGAACACAAGGGGATAGAAATAGGGAGACTAATGATACCATAACAGGTGACACAGGTAAAGCAATAATGACAGAACAAGGATAACAAGGGGGCAGGGCAAGGGAACGAGACAACACAAGCACATGACCCAAAGACAAGGCCATGTGCTTGCACACAAAACACGGGCCTGTCATGATCCTGCCTCAAGACAGAAAATCAAGGACACGAGGGCAGAATCATGACAGGTCTATAATACATACATTGACCACTACGAGGACATAAATGATCAAGTTCATACTGAATGAATATTAATATTAAATTTAAGATGTAAATAGTTTTTAACATTTTAAAGTGATATTCTAATAAAATTTTAAATTTTTCCTGCCATCATGTTGTGATTTTTCTAAATCTATGCAACCAATCAAATACAAGATCCAAATTTTTATGCAAAACACAACACATCTGACAACATATATTGTCTTTATTTAAAGGAATATCTAAAATCTTATATACAACCGTATTTTTGGCTAATTGCGTACTTGCAAATAATTTAATTAACACATTTTAAGAAAATCATTGAGAAAAAAAAATCACTCATAAAATTATGTATATATTCACTATTTCACAACAGATAATTAAGAATAATAACATTTATAAAAACATTTCAATTTAAAATAATAACTTGTCACACAACAATAAATTAAAACAAGTATATACGTTAAATTACTATTTCATAAAGTAGATATTTAAAAATTAATTTTAAACATTTTAATAAAACAAAAACTGTCACTGAACTTTAATAAATGAACAGTTGTCGCTTAACATTGCTACCGCTCATATATTTATGGAGAAAACCTGCAGAAATTATGTGTGTGTGTGTGTTTATATATATATTTAAACATTTGAGTGTGTTTACAGGAAAGACATTATTCATAGTTTGATAGTCCGAATTCTGGAAGAGTAGATGAGGCATCCCTTTCAAGAAATTCTTCAGTTGCATTCCAGAAACTTCTCCAGAAAGTCGTCGGTTGAAGATAATTACTCTTGACTCTGGCAAGGTCAGAATAATTCTGAATTGAGGCAGATTTTTTCAGTTTGTTGTAGGCTGATTCTGAAACCTTTTCAAGATGTTTGTGTAATGTCTGGATATCCTCTGTCCGTGGTAAATTTACTGTTTTGATGTACTTCTTTTCTTTGGCAGACATTCTTGCAGCGTAAGATACACACTCTGTCCACTTTGTCCTGTACAATGTCTGGTGCTTCAGCTCTTTTTTCATCCTTGCTAAATCCTGCAACTTCTTTTGCAGCTTTAACAGTAGCCATGAAATTCACTGGCTTTATGACATCCTCCAGGGTTGTAATGGATAAGTTCTCTCAAATTTTTATCAAATATCTGCCAAGGTCACAAATATTTTGCCATATAAGTCCATGCCTGGATTTTCCTGGAATTCAGAGCCATGTTGATTGTACAGAGATTGTGTGAAACTGTAAAAGACATGGGTCACTTCAAACCACACTTGCATCCTCATATTTGCATATCTCATATTTCCGAGGAGTTTTAAAGGGTTAGTTCACCCAAAAATGAAAACTATGTCATTAATGACTCACCCTCATGTCGTTCCAAACCCGCAAGACCTCCGTTCATCTTCGAAACACAGTTTAAGATATTTTAGATTTAGTCCGAGAGCTTTCTGTTCCTCCATTGAGAATGTATGTACGGTATACTGTCCACGTCCAGAAAGGTAATAAAAACATCATCAAAGTAGTCCATGTGACATCAGAGGGTCAGTTAGAATTTTTTGAAGCATCGAAAATACATTTTGGTCCAAAAATAGCAAAAACTACGACTTTATTCAGCATTGTCTTCTCTTCCGGGTCTGTTGTGAGCGTGTTCACTGGGCCGAAGGTTCACCTTCCAACAAGACAATGAACCTAAGCACACAGCTAAAATAACAAAGGAGTGGCTTCACAACAACTCCGTGACTGTTCTTGAATGGCCCAGCCAGAGCCCTTACTTAAACCCAATTGAGCATCTCTGGAGAGACCTGAAAATGGCTGTTCACCAACGTTTACCATCCAACCTGACAGAACTGGAGAGGATCTGCAAGGAGGAATGGCAGACGATCCCCAAATCCAGGTGTGAAAAACTTGTTGCATCTTTCCCAAAAAGACTCATGGCTTTATTAGATCAAAAGGGTGCTTCTACTAAATACTGAGCAAAGGGTCTGAATACTTAGGACCATGTGATATTTCAGTTTTTCTTTTTTAATAAATGTGCAAAAATGTCATCAATTCTGTGTTTTTCTGTCAATATGGGGTGCTGTGTGTACATTAATGAGGGGAAAAAATGAACTTAAATAATTTTAGCAAATGGCTGCAATATAACAAAGAGTGAAAAATTTAAGGGGGTCTGAATACTTTCCATACCCACTGTATATATATAATGTTTAAGCAATTAACATTAAATTCTTAAATCTTAAGTAATTCTTACTTTCTATATTCTTGCAATATTCAAGTGTTCATGTCCCTGAGTAATATCTGCATCAACCAAAGTATGCTAGTAGACAGCAATCCTCGTGAGAGAGAGGTCTGGTGTGGAGGGTGGATCTGGAACTGACTTCTGTACAGTTTGTCACATCTCTTGATTATCTGTCTTCACAAACTGCCCTGAAATACAATTCAAACATTAACAATGATTGTTATAAATGTAACGTAAGGCTCTTACATTCATAATGCTCATTTTGGCCTCTACAGCTCATTTTGGAAATAGAGTTAATATCAGTAATATGCAGCATGCTCAATACAAGGAAGTGGTCAGTAACATCATCACTTTGAGGTATGATATCTATATCAGTAAGGCTACTTTAAGAAAAAATAAAATGAATAAATTAAGTTGTGTTATGCATTCAAATAGTTAGACATGCTAAAACACAGAATTTGGTAACAATAATAATAATAATAATAATAATAAAAAAAATGGTGAGAAAAAATAAAACATTTCATAGGGCCCTAAAAAAAATTTTTGTTAAACTTTTAATAAATTGATGTGAAAATGTATAAACTATTAAAAAGGAGTTGAGAAAAATTAAATGGGGAAAAAAACTTTTTTTTTTTTTTTTTTATTAAAGTGGAAATCAGTTTACTAAATAAAAAACTTGACTGACTGCTACTTTAAAGGGATATAATTTGTTGTTTATTATTTATTTTTATGTATACTATATTATTTTGTGCAATTACTTGCCTGTCAGTTGAGTTTGTGGCAAAACCTTTTGCAGTGTTTACATGTTGTTTATACCTGCATAAAATGTATTAAAATAGAGGTTTAATTTCATAAAGTACAATTTGATTTCAAAATGCACCTACATTTTTTTGCATTTTGTGTTTTTCAGTTGAATAAAATACAAATTTTCCCTATATATTTCATCATTGAGGATTTCTTTAAAAAAAAGTTTAAAAATCTAGTCTCCTCTCGTTCTCGTGAACCCAGTCTCATGTCTCGTCTCCTGGGATAAGTGTCTCGTCACACCTCTAGTAGCCAGACCAAGAGATACATAGATTTCTTTTGCATATCTGACATTAAGCAGAAGTATTTCGAATGATTTAAACCTGTATCCTGTTTTCTGGGTAACATTGAGAATATCACTATATATTGTTGCAACACCTCCCCCACGACCAGTCTGACGGGGCTCATGTTTATAACAGTAGTTTGATGGAGTAGACTCATTTAGACCAATATAATCATTTGGTTTGAGCCAGGTTTCAGTCAAGCAGAGTACATCAGAACTATTATCTGTGATCATTTCATTTACAATAACTGCTTTGGGTGTGAGTGATCTAATGTTTATGGTAATGTTTACTTTAATTTTTTGTTTTGTTTATTAATTTAGCATTTTTCTGGTTTAATCACAATCAGATTTTTTTCTAGAGCATGCATTAAATTTATATTTTGACGTCAACAAAGACGAAAAATATTTGTTAATCAACATTTTTTCTGTAACTAAGATGAGACGTTGACGAGCTAAAACTAATATCTGATGATAAAAACTATGACGAAATTAATGCTGCGTCTTTGTTAATAAGACGGGACTATAATGTTATTTGAGGACTACCAGATATTCAAAATACAGTCGGACTCGTAACACAAAAAGGTTGTGAGTTTGAGTCTCATACCGGCAGGGATTGTAGGTGGGGGGAGTGAATGTACAGCGCTTTCTCCAAACTTAAATACCACGACTGAGGTGCTCTTGAGCAAGGCACCGAACCCCCAACTGCAAAAAATGGCTGCTCACTGCTCCGCGTGTGTGTGTTCACTGCTGTGTGTGTGTACTTTGAATGGGTTAAATGCAGAGCACAAATTCCGAGTATAAATAAATGTTGGTAACTGCAGTTTGACTTAAAGTAATGACTAAAAATAATGAGTAAAAGTTGAAAAAAAAATGCAATGACTTTTCATCGACTAAAACTAGACTAAAACTATGAAAGACTCAAAAGACTAAAATGTGACTAAGACTATTAAGCATTCTCGTCTCAAGATAAAGATTAATGCTAAATCAAAAATGCCTGTCAAAATTAACACTGGAACATTGATTGGACAGCACAAGTACTTCTAACATTAAAGCGGGTAGAACAAAAGCCATCATAGCAGTTATTTGAGAATTGGCTTACTAGTCATATGGAGCGTAGCTTCCTGGAGATGTTGTCCGACAGGAGCTCTGCTTCGACTCTGCTGGGGTGCAGGCCATCAGCGTGAAAAAGCCTAGGACTCTCCCAGAAAAGATTTCAATTATTAACAAAGAGCAGTTTCTGTTCTTTACACCATGACAATAACCATTCAAAGCAAAAAGTCTGCTGAACCTTTCTTGTCCTCGTCCATATGTTGGAAGCGGTCCTGACATGATGATCATCGTGCAGGCGATATGCTGCACACCGTCTCGATCAGACTCCTGTCCCTCTTTAGTGTCTGCGTCTGCGTCTGCTGCTGCTTGGTGTCATTAACCCCGGCGTGAAGCACGACCCCTCCGATGCTCTCTTCACCCTTCAGGATCGCGGGTATCTGTGCAGAAATATCAAGAACACGAGCACCAGGGAAACAGTGAGTGTGCACATTACCTTCAGCTAACATAGCACGAACGTGCCGGATGATGGAGTCTCTGATGATCACAGCATCGTGTTCTGTCTCGCGAAGTAGAGCAAACAGGTTTCCGGTGGATTTCCCGAAGACCGGAGGCAGCGGAGGGAGAGAGGTCGTCAACCAGGGCC
The DNA here is from genome assembly GCF_018340385.1 of Cyprinus carpio. NCBI lineage: Eukaryota > Metazoa > Chordata > Actinopteri > Cypriniformes > Cyprinidae > Cyprinus > Cyprinus carpio. Next base: position 26,049,479 of record NC_056579.1, read on the forward strand.
TGGCTCATGTCTTCCGCTGTGGCACGGGGTGAAGGACATCTGGGAAGATCGGGTCCTGGGTACACCGGGCCTGTGCAGAGAACCACACAGAGTAGAGGGGGTGGGAGAGTTAGCAGCGTGCTGTATACTTACCCCGGACTTATGAGCGTCAACCCCTAAATGTTTCCAGCACGGCTCTCCGCTCTCTCAGCTGAGCCTGCTTCTCAACGAGGTCACGGATCTGCTTCTCCACGTTCTCCAGCTCCTTATTAGAAATAAACTAGAGAATAGGGTAAATGCAAAAAAGAACAATTGTAATATGGAAAACATGCAAACAAATCTTAAGATACCACAATTCACATTTTTAGATTTTACAGATGCATGATGATATATTGTAAAAAATAAATATGTAGTTATTAAATAAGCTTTCTCGGATCACCTGTGTTTTCTATATGTCTGTCAGCAGCTCCCATTAGAAATTTTCTTGGAACTTCCCCTCGGTTTTAGAGGGTATTTTAGACGCTGCTGAAATCACAGTACAATTTTTTATCAATATTTGTTTATAGTGAACAATCAAAACGTGTTTGAAACACAGTGGTTTGAAATAGTTTCAGCCCATTTTAGACTGCATGCAAGTGTCGTCACTGATAGACTCTACAGTGCAGAATTTTAGGTTAAATTAATTAGCTTACTTCCATTTATCTATTGACAAATTATCAGCAAAAACATTTACAAAGCTATCAAAACCGCTCCTTTACACATAAGATGTGATTAAGAGCCCAAACTTTCATTAATAAGAGCTCAAATCTATTATGCTAAAGTTATGTTTCTACGCTAGCGTAATATTTGCTAGCAGACATTTCAGATAATTAAGGAAATATACCATAATCACATAGGTATAAATATAAAAAAAAGTACTTAAAGTAGACTGTGGATGATATTAACATATGTTACTTAACCAATCTGTCGCAGTTGTTGAACTTTTCTTTGGTATAACTGGAAAGAAACGGTTAGAGTGTAAGAAGAGTACTTTCCTTTACTGCAGGTGATGAAGTGTGTGTGGTTGGAGTTGTATCTCTCAACGGCTAGTAAAAACAATAATATTAAAAAAGAGTTTTAGCATCTTTACCGAGTTCAAGACTTTTGTTTTTACTTTGTTTTATACATTTTATCAACCTATTTATTTATTATAAATTGTAAGACTCCCCTCAGAAAAGCTAATTCTCCTGTCAGACACAGTTGAAGTGAAAAGTCCTCCTGATCTACCTGCGGCAGATGAGATTGTGTAGCCAGTCTGTGTCATTATTTCACTTTCATAACTCCTTACGAAATAGAAAGTTTCACAACTCCGAAAAATGTATTTCCTTTCTTGTCAATACTGTGCGTGCGGTGTGTCAGCTGTGGAAGCGCGTGCACTGTATGTCACGTCACTATATATTAAAAGCATGTCCATATTCTGACTTGGTAAAAAGAAACATTTTATCTTTAAGGAACGCTTAATCTTGTGTCTGAAGTTTAATTACCTTGTTACGTTGGAAGGATGTACTGACGACGTTGTGAGTTGGTAATGGGGTGTTAATAAAATTACGGTCATGCGACGTCGCAGTTATGTTGTCAATTGGTAAGTCACAGAATTATCAAAAATTACCAATACGTTATGTAACTGTTACATCGTGTGTAAGCAGACCTGACGTCTAAAAGAAAGTTTTTACGTGTTTGAGCCATAGACTGTATAAAAATATGGACGTAGTGTCCGTGACGTCACCCATAGACTCCTGTAGAGCGGTTTTGAAGCTCAAAGTGTGCAGAGCAGGCCGTCGCCATCTTGGCAGCGCGTCACCACGCGACTCTCCCGGATAATCGAAAATGGGCAAAAAGGCGGGAGCTGGTTGCTGAAGCCACGCCCACCGAGTGCGACGGCATTGTCAGCAGCGGCAATCCCCCTGTCACTCACGTGGCCACGCCCTTAATTATGCAGAACTTTAAGGCTTAATATAATTTAAACGGATGAGTTATAAAAAAATTCACCCCCTCACAGTTGTCATGAAGGGTAAAATTAGCTATATAGACCAAAATCATTTTTTGAACCAGGCTGTAAACATGTTTTTTTCTGCTGTAAAGTTGAGCATTTTAACATGGGGAGTCTATGAGATTGACTCCCTTTTGCAGCCAGCCTCTAGCGGCCAGTCGATGAATTACAGTTTTAGTCACTTCCTTATTGGCTTCACGAGAGAGAGCAGGAGGTTGCTGCTCGTTTTTGCACCCGAGGGGAATAATTTTTACCGGGCTCGCAATCTTCCCAAACCTTAACAACTCTTTTGTAATTGCATCATTTGATACAAACAGAGGTGCGTTAGAGATCGTAATTTTTGTTGCCGTTGTGGATAAAGGGCTTACAGCAACAAACGCTTCTTTAACCCACAGCCCGCTCACCGTCAACTGATTAACCAGCGATTCAGTTTTCAAAAACACCACAATCGCTTTATTCATACGTGCCAACGCAAACCCGATCTGCTCCGATCTGTGCTGTGATGCAGTTGGAAACCAGATTGAAAATTGTCCAGGTATCCATTTGAGTTTAAGTATTTGTTCAGCTGATTAAAAACTACCTTTTCTATAATTTTGCCTATAAAAGGAAGATTAGATATTGGTCTATAATTGCTCAAAATGGTGTTATCAAGATTGCTCTTTTTCAGGAGGGACTTAATAACTGCAGTTTTCAGGGAGTTTGGAAATGTCCCAGAAAGAAGTGAGGCATTCACTACTTCTAAGAGATCTGCTTCTAAACAGTTAAGCACACTTTTGAAAAAAGATGTGGGAAGTGTGTCAAGATAGCAGGTTGACGATTTTAGGTGCTGCACTATTTCTTCCAAAATGTTGCTATCAATTGCTTCAATAATTTACATAGTATCTTTTTGATATTGCGGCCGAATCTGTCTGACCTCTGCATTGCTTGAGGATGTGCTAATCACCTTCCTGATATTGATGATCTTCTCAGAAAAGAAGGAAGCAAACTCATTGCATTTGCTGTCTGAGAGCATTTCACTGGGAATCTGACAGTGAAACAGTGGCAAAAAGAGTACGAGTGTTGTTTAAGTTACTGTTTATAAGGTTTGAGAAGAAATTCTGTCTAGCTGTGGCTAGTTTCACATTAAAAGCATGAAGGCTGTCTTTATAGATGCTATAATGAATTTCAAGTTTCGTCTTCTGCCACATCCGCTCGGCTTTTCTGCATTGTCTTTTCATAGTCTGAACTGCTGATCTTCTCCAAACTGATTTCTGTTTGTTTTCTTACTGACTATTACTGGAGCAATATCATCAATAACATTCTTAACTTTTGAGTTAAAGGAATCAAGGAGAATATCAACAGAGTCTGCAGAAATGCTTGGTGTTAAAGATATAGCCTCCATAAAAAGCACACTAGTGTTCTCGTTAATGCATCTCTCTCTGACAGAGACAGATCTAGATTCAGTGGTAGCAGAGATCAATATATCAAAGAAAATACAGAAGTGATCAGATAGTGCTACGTCCTTAATAACAATGGATGAAATGTTTAGACCCCCTACTGATGATTAAATCTAGAGTGTGTCCACCTTTGTGTGTGGGTCCATGCACATGCTGAATCAGGTCAAAAGTGTTTAGAACTGTTATCATTTCTTTTGTAGTTTTGTTTTCTGCATTATCTATCTGAATATTAAAATCCCCTGCAATAGCAAACCAGTCAAACTCTGAGGAAATCATTGATAACATTTCTGTGACCTCTTCAACAAAGGCTGGAGAGTATTTTGGAGGCCTAAAAATAATGATAAACAGAATGCGTGGAGCACCTTTCAGCACAGTCCCTAGATATTCAAAAGACAAGTACTGACCAAATGACACTTGCTTGCATTGATAGACATCTTTAAATAGAGCAGCTACACCTCCACCTCTCCTATCAGTCCTGCAGACACTCATGAAAGTAAAGTTGGGAGAGGCTGCTTCATTGAGGACTGTTGCACTGCAGCTGTCTTCTAGCCATGTTTCGTTTAGAAACATAAAATCCAGGGCCCGGTTCCCCGATAACGCTCACTCTTAGCGCGCTAAGAAGACTCGAAAGATATATCTTACCAAAGTTGTTTATGTTCCTAAGTGTGTTCCCCGAAGTGTCCCTTAGGAACCTTCTTTACACGCTGCCTCTTACGTTCGAAGTTACAAAGGCAATGTCCCAAGTGAATGTGCTGAACAAGTTGGCATCGATTGCTCAGGAATCGATTTTCCACTTCACGCGAAGGTGCATTATGGCATTAAGAAAGACAACACGTTCTATCCAAATGAAACATTCCTCAAATTATTCCAGTAACATTTATTTTAACATAGTTTAAGTTATCCGTAAAATATAGACTATTAATTAAATTATCAAATTGTCAGTAATATGTTCACACCATATGTTGTGACGGGTAGATGAACCGGGTATCCCTCGCTAAATATCCACCCTCCTTATCCCATTGTGCCACTTGTGCCGCTTCTTGACATGGATTTAACGACTTCTAAAAATTATGTAATACACTTTTATATTAATGGTAAGGTATTTTACAATCAGAATTCCCCGGATGTAATCTCCTGCATGGCGCAGAAGGACGTTGGTGACAGTGTGGATGCACCTCCACACCGAGGTCTTGCTTACGCCGTAGCCCTCTCCCACGACCTCGATGAAGCTCCCTGAAGCAAAAAACCTTAGCGCTGCAAGCAGCTTGACATCAGGGCTTAAAGCAAAATTCCTCCGCGTTAGCCTGGCAAGCGCAGGTCTGAGAAGGTCCAGCAGCTCCACAATGAGTTGTCTTGGGAGCTGATTTTTTTTTAATATAGCCACGTCAGGCAAAATGTCAAAAGGGCTTAAGTTTTGCCGAATAAAAAAATTGACATGGACTAAACGACGCCGTCTTTGATTCAACACAAGGACACATTGGATCGCTGCCACAGTTGGTCGCTTACTGGACACCACCATGCTTACCCATTTATAGATCTTAGCCATTTAGAGCCAAATTGTTTGCCAGATTTTAATTATCAAAAATGATTGCCAATTTAAACGCTTTAATGACATTACGAAATAGCCTTAGGCTAATTACCACCATATTAGTTCTGATACCCAGGGTGCGATTTGTGAAAAAAACAGAGGGGGGATGCTTTTGAAATTTTTTATGAAATGTTTTTAATACGACGGAAATTGTAGTGTGATCTCAGTTTAATAAAAACATTGTAAGCCTACGTTAGGCCTATTAATTGTAATGATTTAATGTCCACAGTTATTCAAACAACAAATTACATAGAGAAAGCGAGCAAAGAACACAACAGAGCTTTTGAAACTCCGAATCAGTTAAACCATTGCGTCGCAAAATGATTCACTGTTTCGAAGCACTCCAATCGGATCACGTATCGCGAATCATTTGATTCAGATCTGGACTTCAAAGCGTGTATCGCGAATCATTTGATTCAGATCGGGACGTCAGAGCGAGTTTGCATAAGTTATTCAGCAGAGGCAGGGATGCATAGACCAGAGGGGGGGAAACCCCCCCCACCGGCAAATCGCACCCTGCTGATACCAAATAAAGTCAACTTCATAAATAGGCCTGTATCCATTGCGGACATATTTTATTATTAGTCTTAAAATGTCCATAACATAAAATCATTGTTGAGCCACAACATTGTCAACATACCATAGTTTGATTTGTACTGCACTGCGCTGATTTCTAAACACTGCTACAGTGGCGGCGACTAGCGTCTTGAGCTCAAACAACGCTAAGAGAGAGCTTACGAATGGTCCAGACCAACCTTACGAAAGTGTGACTTACAGAAGAACTACTTAGCGATAAGTACGTTTTGGGGAACCGGGCCCAGATTGTTTGTGGTTATTAAGTCATTGATTAGAAATTATTTATTTTTTAGTGAGTGAATGTTTAAAAATGCTAGATTGATGGCAGTGCTTTGTGTCTTTACATCAATCTTAGTTTGATGCATAATAGGCAGCAGATTAGATTTTTTTTTTTTTTATATCTGCGGGCTTGCAGTGAATGAGTGGGAGAGTTTAGTCCCAGCATACACCAATTTCTCCATTTTCTGTGAGAAGCACAGAAGTGGAGATGCTGGAGAGAGGGATAATGTGTCCGGTGAGCGGGGCTGTGTCTCTGGTGTTTCCGGTGACTGTTATATGTTGTCCTGGCTTCCCTGGCTGTTTTCCAGAAAGTCGTCCTTGGGTCCTGAGTCTTGTAGCTGTTTTGATACATCACAGTCTGTCTGTGAGGAGCTCTGTGGGCAGGGCTCAGCCGGGATAGTGTCCATCAGCAGTGCTTGTTGTGGCTGCGTGGTGTTATCAGTGTCCTTGTGGGATATGTCAACCACATGATGCCTCAGACCTGGTGTGTGTGTGCTGAATGAATTGAAACACTCTGCTGAAGGATGACGGAGGGAAAAGTAGATATTGTCCTTAAGCACTCTAGCACCAGGTTTGTTTGGGTGGAGGCCATCCGGTTTAAACAGATGTCTATGGCCCCAGAAAAGATTGAAGTTGTCGATGAAATTCACTCCTTTTATATTGCAAGATCTTTGTAGCCATGTGTTCAGCCCAAGCATCTGTGAAAACGTATTTGTTCCCCTTGCTGGGAGTGGTCCACTGATGAACGACTGAACTTTGAGTTTTTGAAGTGGTCGCTATGGGGAACACCTCGTCGTGACCCGTGTCTAAAGCAAACATTGAAAAAACACCAACGAGTTGGCCGGCGACAGCCTCTGACATCACTACCGGCGCGACTATAAACAGGCACCGGGATAACACGTCATTCTCTTCTTCGTCTTCAAAACTGACTGTTTTGTTTGAAGCGTGCATCTGAAAGAACCGATAAGAGCGCTTTTTCTCTGTCTATCATGGCGACTACTAGCAAGCGTTTAGACAATGTGTGCATCCGTGTCGGTGTTATTTGACACCCGATGACACACACAATCTTTGGGTCATTTGTTTGGGTAAAGAGCACGCACGCAATGTCTTTGAGGAGGCAATCTGCGTGCATTGCGAGCGTTTTTTCAAGGAAAAAGCTCCGCTCTCGTTCGTCTCTCTTTCCGAAAAAAAAGAGAAAAAAAGGCAGCCTTCTGCTTCGCCACTGCTGAGGCACGGAGGAGAATGAGCTCATGAGAATTTCAGGTGGATCTGTCTGAATGGTTTAAAGAGGGACTTTCCCTTTCGCACTCATAATGGCGGCGGACGAGAGAGAGCCTCAGGAGGATGATGTTATATCTTTAACACTTTCTAATACTGAGGTTAGTGCTCTGCTGGGTTTTTACCCAGGAAAAGCAGGAGATATTTGAGGATGGTGAAGAAGCTGAGGCTGAACCTTCTCAATTCTCCTGCCCTGTGCATGTAGAGCTGTTGGAGTTTATGGATCGCGCCACGGCAAGGTTGGACTTGCCATGAAGGTACGCTAACAAGGTGGCGCCCTGAGGCCACCTCGATGAGCATTATCTTTCCGACCATAGCCCTCCAGCTCAGGAGAGCCTTCCATTTCTGCCTGATCTCCATACAGAGATCGAAAGGTTAAGAAAGAGTCCGTTTTCTTCTCGCATCCTTCGGTTTCGGCATAAGAGTTTTGCCGACATCGAGGCGATGCGTGAAAACTGCTATGAGAGGATGCCCCCTGTAGAAAGAGCTTTCATTCTGCGGGGGAGACATCCTCTCTTAATCTCCCTCCTTGCCATCTAAGCCCCTTCAAGAAATACATCTCACTTAAATGGCAAGGCATACGCAGCAGCAGGTCAGGCTGTGGGTTTATTACACATGAGGGTGGTGCTTCAAGCATATCAGACTGATCTGGTAAGAGACCTGGATAGAGGCGAAGGCCTTTTTCCTGATCAGGTTGCCGAGCTGCGCCGCACCACAGGCCTCTCTCCAGGCTACCAAGCAGGCTGCCTCTGCCATGTGCAGGACTATGGCGGCCATGGTGGTAGCGGAGAGACTTCTGTGGATGAACCTGGCAGACATTGGGAAGAAAGAAAAGGCTTTCTTCTCGATGCTCAGGTTTCGCCTTCTGAACTTTTCGGTATTTCTGTTGAGACGGTGATTGAGAAGTTCGGGGAGACGAAGGTGCACTTCGCTGCTTTCAGATCTTTCGTTCCACGAAGCCCGAACAACATAGGGGTCCTGGCCTGTCTCGATCTGAGGATCAAAGACGGGCACAGAAGGCTAGTGTCGCGACTCGCGCTCCTCCCCCACCTGCGGGCAGGGGTAAGAGGAATTGTGGGTCACAAGGAGGTAAGCAGAACCTAAGGGATGTGATCCAGACAAGGCAGCGTTCTCGTATGAGTCAGACTGATACTGAGGTATCTACTTGTTTCCTTTAGGGATTTTTAACTTCTGCTTTTATCCTCCCCTTCCTAATTCCCCTGTAACCACCAGCTCTCCACCTGATCGAGGTTAGGTGGAAACCTCTAACGCATAACAGTCTCCTATGCTGGACCTATAATGTTTTTGGCTGGTTCTATGTTCATAGCAACCACCTTACTGATGGTCCGGACTAAAAGGAGGCGCCCTTGAGCGGGGCTCCAGCGCAGGAGGATGGGAGTATAAAAATAACCCTTTTTGTATATACTTATGTGTAAATTGCTGGTGGTTATGTGTCTACTAATAAACTCTGTGAGTTTCCTTTGCAGTGCTCAGTTACAGTGTTTACTAAACACTCGTCAGCACCAGCCATCCGGCTTCATGTTCCGGTATTAGGCGGCTGAGATCACAGGTTTCTGCGGGAGCCTCCTAATCATCAGGCCTGGCACAGCACTGCAGGGAATTTCATGGATGTCCAGCCAGGTCACCCTGAGGGGTCTCCTGGCCGCTTAGCTGTGCTGTCGCATCCAGGGGGAAGTGAACATGGCAGTTACAGAAGTCTTCTTGTATATGCTGCCTCAGGTGATGCTCCCCTCGCTAGAAGTTTGTAAAATTTGAGCTTGCTTCTCCCGTGTGGTTCAGCGCCTCTGCGATGCTTAGGAAGCTTCAGGTACACACGTTAAGCTCTGTGTACTTTCTGAAAACCACATGGTGATCAGTGTGCATGTGAATACTTTGCGCACTTTCTAAAAATCCACATATTGGTAAGTGTGCACGCAAGACTCTGTGCACTTTCTGAAATCCTGTATGGTAAGGGTTACGCGCTCCGCCTCGTTCCCTTTCTTGAGATGATTAGACCTTGGTTCCTTGGGCTTCATTCAGCCAGTGTGTATTCGTTTATACACTTCAAGCATCGCTTCCCTCAACATGAGGGGCTATTTGGGCAATTCTCGTGGTAGTTTAGCAGCGCTCCCCTTTTCCAAGAATGGTCGCCTATGAGCGTGCTACTCTGGATTCGGAGTTCTCCTCTCATATGAGACTGAGTTCACAGTTTTTCCCCAGAGCGCTCCAGCATTATTTCCACAGATCGAGTTGATGACTCTCAAACATACTGTTTTGAGATGCACCATTCCATCTATGAGCTGCTCTATCAGAGTGCCACGAGAGCCCTTCCTTAGAACAGTATTTGAAAATCCATGCTATGGTAAGTGTGAATGTGAAGTCTTTGCACACTTTCTGAAATCCACACTGTGGTAAGTTCGCACTCTAGTACTCTGTGTTCTTTCTAAAATCCTATATGGTGAGGGCTTCGCGCGGTTGCTTCGTGCCCTTTTTTTGAGTTGGTAAAAGCCCCGTTCATCTTGGGCGCCACTCCACCTATGTATCCTCGGATACCTATCTAAACAGGGTGTTGCTACTGGAGATCTGTTGAGACAGCTCCTTCAGCAAGCTTTTGTGAAAGCAAGCGGTAGCCCCTGTGTGACAGGCAAGACTTAGTATAAAATGCTAGGTTCCTAGCTGTATCCCTTTAAAGGAATCTTTCCTGATTCCAAGCCTTCAGCTCTACCCCAGGCTGAGGCCCTAACAATTAAGTTGGGTATGTAGCTTAGGCCTTTGGCCGTAAGGGGTACTGTCACAGACAGCCGTCTAAACGTCCCAGGGGCAACTCCCATGGAAATGGTAGAGTTGGTACTTAGTGTTCACCGTGATTCTGGCCTGCACTCCCCTCAGCATGGCGGCGTGGGTATACTGTTCCCCATAGCGACCACTAGAGGACGCAGTTCAAAGTTCCCTTGAAAGGGAATGTCTCAGGTTACGAATGTAACCATGGTTCCCTGAGTAGGGAACGAGACACTGCGTCCTCTAGCTCCCTGCCATGCTTCGGACGCAAGCTTCGGACTAAGAAGTGAATGACGTGTTGTCCCGGTGCCTGTTTATAGTCGCGCCGGTAGTGACGTCAGAGGCTGTTGCCGGCCAACTCGTTGGTGTTTTTTCAATGTATGCTTCAGACACGGGTCACGACGAGGTGTTCCCCATAGCGACCCCTAGAGGACGCAGTGTCTCGTTCCCTACTCAGGGAACCATGGTTACATTTACATTTAGTTTAACTATAGAATTTGTAGTTTTCCATGGTTACCACAACAGTAAACATGTTGTAACCATGTGTAAACAAACATATAACCTAATTAACTGCAATTAAGGCATATTGAATGTTAAAATGCATTTCAAATTTAAAGTTAAGTAGGTATTATTACCCATTGTACTCTTAGTAATTTAATAATTTCATACATTTCATAATTTCAGTAAAAGTTCAGTTTAGAAGTATGGTATTGATATAGACGATTCTGACCATTAAAAGTATCAGTATCGTATTGAAAACAAAATAAGTGGTATTGCCCTTCCCTGCTGGCTTTTATAAAAGCTGCTGTATCCTCCTTTTAAATAATAAAAAATAAACATAGAAACGATAACCAACGAGTATTTAACAGCTACAATACTTATTTCTTGTTATAAATGCAATCAAAAGTTAGAGAAAGTGAAAATAAAACTTTCATGTGTACACAAATAGTCCTTCCGTCACCTTTTCTTAAGACATTTTTTAATTTTGAGTTCAACTATGCTTGACAACGATGGCAGCCCCTCCCATCGATGGTGCTGAAGCAAACACAAACACAGGATTTTGGGAAATCGAAGACAGCGAAGGATACATCTATGCTGCCTTCAAAATTCGACCAGAAGAAGGTACCTCCAGAGACAGGAAGTCAACCTGAATTTGGATTCAGATGTGCCTTGATGCCTTCCCACCTTGAAATGCTGCCTCCGAAGGCAGCATCTTAGAGCTTTCTGACACAGCCATACAATTGTTACAAATATATTACATATAGGATTAAATAAAGAAATTAATTGCAGAGCTATCAAAAGCCCAAAGCTATTAGCAACATTGTGCTTTATATCTTGTCTTAAATCTAAATGTAAGCAAATTAAGTGCTTTCAGTTCATGATAAACTACACAAAATGTATAATATTCTCAATAATGGATACAATTTCTTAAAATTAAAGGATTGGAAAGAACTTCTCAATGTTTAAAAATCATAAAGAATTTGTAGATCAAAATTAAATTTGTGGTTGCAGAGAGATTAAACTAATTAATTTATTAACTGAAACCAAATCCTTATGAGAAGCCTTACTAACTAGAACCATGGTTTTACTACCAAACCTTTTTACATAAATAAATAAAATTTATTAATTTAAAAAAATGGAATGAAAATCTTTAATTAAAATTGTTAAAATAATTTTGTCTGTATGTTAATGAAATGTGACTTACATTTACATTTCAAGATGATCTTTATTAAGTAACAATCATCATCTTCTCACATCTGCGGGTAATAGATGTTACTATCAGGCCCATTTTCTTGCCTTAAATCACTATGTTTCCTACTTAGGTTTTTGTGTTATTGAAATGGTGAGTGGAACACCTAGAGGGGGCGATATCAGAATCAGAAAAAGCTTTATTGCCAAGTATGCTTGCGCATACAAGGAATTTGTTTTAGTGACATAAGCTTCCAGTAGACAGAGACAACAACACACAGACAAAAAAAAGAAAAGTAAATATAGAGACAAATATTGCAAAATAAATTGAAAAATAAATAAATTGTATGAACAGTTGTGCTATATATGATAATGGAATAGAATAGGGTGAGATGCAGAGATGTACTAGGATGGAGGTAGTAACAAATAAATATAAGGTTATTGCACATTTCTATTGCATAAGTGGGGAACATTTAACCCTCTGGAGTCTAAGGGTATTTTGGGGCCTGGAGAAGTATTGTCATGCCCTGACATTTGTGCTTTTTTCAGTTTCTTATAAATATCTAAATGGCTAAAGTCTAATCTCACTGTAATCAGCACAAACTGGGCTATAATAATATGTAGCAGCATGTATGTACATGATTGTGTTTTTGAGAAAAAAAATGTTATGTGTGGTTAGTGAAAAACTAAAAATGTTAAATCACTTGAATAAAGCAATAAAAGACATAAAGAACATTGGTTCCCAGGACTTTTGATAACTGGAGCTTGTAGCCTAGATTTTTTTTTCTAAATGATGTGAAAATCATCTTGTTTACTCACTTACAGAAAACAATATATTGATTTAAATTTTCTAAGACGCTTTTTGTTGGTAAAAGTCATATGCGAGTAGGCGTCAACTATCATGAATTCACACCTGAGAAGACAAAGGCCTGCATAATGAGCTGCATAATGAGCCATTCAGTCAGCTGTGTCACTGAGAGGGATGAGTTACAAGAAAGAATGTGAGGACAAAATAAATCTATATAATTTTATGTTTGTAGTTTATTTAGAATATATTTAATTATCCCACAACATAATTTAATATTCAATTGTGAGTGCAGTTAAACAGTTTATTAGGAAAAATCAAAGCTGACTTTCAAACTGAATTTTTTGCATCATTACTCCAGTCACACAATCCTTCAGAAATCCTTTTAACAATCTTATTTTCTACAAAAAAACATTTATTGTTATTATTATCATCATCATTATTATTATTATTATTATTATTATTAATGTTGAAAAGAGCTGAGAATATTTTTTTTTCAGGTTTTTAGGGGGGATAAATTGAAAGAACAGCATTGTTTATTACATTTGTTACAGTTACATTTATTGGTACATTTATATTATTTACATCAAGCTTTTGAATGGTATAGTAGTGTATATTGTTATTGAAACTTCATAATATTTCACTTGATTATACATTTAGTCAGGAAATATAGTTTGGAAAAAGTCTTTGGAAAAAGTCTAACTAGTAAAATGTTTACACGTTATGTGTACAAGTAGTAGTACAAGTATATAAATAAATAAAAAGAGACTTACTCATGTTTATGATCTCTGCTGAATAAAGTGCTTCATTCTTTTTTTCTGAGGAAATCCAAATCTCAAATCCTCAACCACATCACATCTTTTTGGGGTGAATTATGTCTTATTCCTCTCATCGCGAAGCAAAGAGTAAAATAAAAAAAAACTTGAAGAACAGTCTCGCTGCGTTGTCTTCTGTTGTGTGGGCGTATTCAAAAGCCGCGCGCTTCAGTGAAACATTAGAATCTGAATAGCGCGTTCAGCGCGGGGGCGTGGTCGCATTAGAAGATAATGAAGGGAGACGTGAAAAACGGACATCGTGTTGTTTTCATATGGATTACTTTATCACAGAATATTTGTTTTCGGCAGCGCTTGTTTAGTTTAAAAGTAGACGTGTCAGGCTTTCTATAGATATCTATCTCATGTCTCTGTGTTGAGTATTCACTGAGTTACAGTTCATTTTAATGACGCGTTTGTAACTGAAGATCAGCGCAGACAAATGCTGCAGACAGCACTCCTTGTTTGTTATCTTTATTTTATAAGTGCATAAAGTTTTGTTGTTATTATGTCTGTATACAAAAAAAAGTAGACCCTTTACAGATTCGATTGATGTATTGCTCTTATCTGTACGATCAAAACTGAAAGTGTAATTTAAGTTCTTTTCGGGGTTATCAGGAGAAAATACCCCAAAACGCGTATACGCGTTAATCGACTCCAGAGGGTTAACTGTTCATGAGGTAGATTGCCTGGGGGAAGAAACTGTTCTTGTGCCTGGCTGTCCTGGTATTTGCAGCTCTGAAGCGCTGGCCAGATGGCAAAAGTTCAAAAAGGGGATAACTTGGATGTGAGGGATCCAAAGTGATTTTCTGAGCCCTTTTCCTTACTCTGGATGTATACAGTTCTTGCAGGGTGGGCAGGGGAGCACCAATAATCCTTTCTGCAGTCCAAACCGTTCTCTGTAGTCTTCTAATGTCTGATTTTGTAGCTGAACCAAACCAGACAGTTATTGAAGTGCACAGGACAGACTCAGTGATGGCTGAGTAGAACTGTTTCAGCAGCTCCTGTGGCAGGTTAAACTTCCTCAGCTGGTGAAGGAAGTACAACCTTTGCTGGGCCTTTTTAACCCTTTAGGCGCCAGAGGTTTTTCCTAAAACATTAGATTTTGACATCTTAATTTCAAAAGGCTATATCTTAAAAGTGATAAAAGATAGAGACTTTCTTTAAATTATAGAAATATTAAGGATTACCCAAAGTTTATGTAAGGATTACATTTTCCCATCTAATTTGCATAGTATGACGTCATATGGTGGCGGCCATCTTGGATTATAGAATTTTCATGAAAAGTCACGTTTAAATGATAAAATGCAGCACTTCTTTCCCCCCCAAAATGTCCCTCACCTTCTGTATGCTATATTACACAATACTGAATGCTCAGGTAAATAAGTAGTAAACAGACTGTGTAAATTATTACTAATAAATTGTAGAAACAAACAATGCATTTAGCGGTTGGCCTTTTGCTGTAGAGATTTTCCATTTACTACATACAGTAGGCACTCTGATTCCATGTATGGGGCACATATATATTATTCATATGACACACAAACACAAGTAGACAATACCTGTTTAGTTCAAAAGCTCACTCGCCACGGCAAGGCACAGATCGATGACGAGACACGACGAGAGACAGACAGCGCGCGCCGAGTGTGCACAGCTCGGACTACTGTCATTGTCATTGCGACTTCCCCCCTACCTCCACGTTGTCCCCTAACTGTCCTATGAACACTTCGACCTCGTCTAACATACCCAGTGGCATTAGTCTCCACCACAATACTATCGCCGCTATTGCGGAGAGGCACACGGTCTGAAGACAAAGCTACATGGCTAGCCTGGTAAAAAATCTCCCGCCTCATTCCCCACAACACTAACACGCCTGCTAACTTCGCGATGAACACTCCGACCCCGGGAAACATTGTTCCCACCACTGAAACTGGGCAAAGGACCATCTACATTGGGCAAAGGATTCACCGTTTGTGCTTGGTGTAGGGCTATACTTTCACTTTCAGAATCACCGTCATCTTCAGAAGAAACAGTCGAGCGAACAGTTTGCCTCGTTTTCTCATTAGACTACTGCGTGATCGTCGTTGCTAGGAAAACTTTGCTTTATTTACTCTGTGTCTTACCCTGGTAAATACGTGTGAAGTGGCGTTTGGTTTTGCGTTTGCCTATCGCGGGACTGGCCAGTTTCGGTCTGCTAAATAGAGAGGCGTGACCATAGCCAGTAAAGCACTACTTAAAGAGCTGTTTTGTAAGCGCTTGTCAGAAGAAACAGTCGAGCGACAGATAAGGACAGCAGTTTGTAAGTGTTTTGCCTCGTTTTCTCATTAGACTACTGCGTGATCATCGTTGCTAGGAAAACTTTGCTTAATTTACTCTGTGTCTTACCCTGGTAAATATGTGTGAAGTGGCGTTTGGTTTTGCGTTTGCCTATCGCGGGACTGGCCAGTTTCGGTCTGCTAAATAGAGAGGCATGACCAGCTGACTTCAATCACAGGTAATCAAGCAAATATATAAGTGGTAAGTGTCACCACGGCAGCCCTCGTGTGAAGCCTCCTCATGTGAAGACCACCGACTCTACCTGCGCGACTCCCCTGAGCAAGGACAACGACAGGGCACTTGAGTATTGCTTTTCTCCCCTTCAATTTTTGTACAGCTTGTCCTCAAACACTTATTTTGATCACTTGTAGTCACTATTTGCTTTCAGATCTCTAGTATCACTACTAACACTCGGAGAGCACGCTATGTACGTCGAAGGAAGGCCTGCCCGACAAATCTAAGGCCTGTCCCTCTGACCTCTTCTACTACGCTCTCTATTCCAGTTGGTTTCTGGAACTGCCAGTCTGCTTTTAACAAAGCAGACTTCATTTCTTCTATTGCTACTCATTCCGGTCTCAACCTCATGGCACTGACTGAGACTTGGATCAAACCTGAAGACACTGCCACTCCCGCAGCCCTCTCCACTAATTTCACTTGTTCCCACACCCCTCGTACAACTGGGAGGGGTGGAGGTACTGGTCTCCTTATATCAAAAGATTGGAAATTTGATCTCAAACCACCACCTACAGGTAACGGTTCATTTGAATTACATGCTGTTACTGTAACCCACCCTGTTAAAGTCCACTTTGTGGTCATTTATCGTCCCCCAGGTCAATTGGGAAACTTCTTGGAGGAGTTGGATGTGCTGCTATCAAACTATCCTGAAGATGGTACTCCTCTGGTACTGCTTGGTGACTTCAACATCCACCTAGATAAACCCCAGGCTGCTGACTTCAACACTCTACTTGCCTCATTTGATCTCAAACGTGTGTCTACTACAGCGACTCACAAATCAGGCAACCAACTGGAGCTCATCTACACGCGGTGTTGCTCAGTGGACAACTCTTTAGTTGCTCCACTGCACACCTCAGACCACTTCCTCATTACTGCTAACCTAGCACTTACTCCTGAAGCGGCACACGCTCCAACACAGGTCACCTTTCGACGGAGCCTACGCTCACTCTCTCCATCTCGCCTATCCTCTGTGGTTTCATCCTCACTTCCTTCACTCTCACAGTTTTCAGCTCTGGACACGAACAGTGCTACGGACAATTTTTGCTCCACTCCAACCTCTTGCTTGGACAACTTTTGCCCACTGTCGTCTAGACCAGCACGCTCCACCCCATCTGCCCCCTGGCTGTCCGATGTTCTCCGTGAACATCGCTCTAAACTCAGGGCTGCAGAGAGGAAGTGGCATAAATCAAGAAACTCTACCGACCTCAGTGTGTATCAGTCTCTCCTCTCTTCCTTCTCTGCAAACGACTTCACTGCTAAAACATCATACTACCACAACAAAATTTAGAACTGTTGTGACGCTCGGACACTCTTCAAAACCTTCTCTTCTCTTCTTAATCCGCATCCACTTCCTCCTCCATCAACTCTTACAGCTGACGACTTTGCAGTTTTCTTCACAAATAAGACAAGAACCATCAGCGACCAATTCTCCACACCGCAGACTGAGGATAACTTCACAACGACTAATGCACACTCTCTCTCCTCCTTCTCTTCACTCTCAGAAACGGACGTTTCCAAACTTATCCTGTCCAGTCATCCTACTACTTGCCCACTTGATCCGATCCCCACTCACCTCCTTCAAGCGATTTCTTCTTCAGTTATACCTTCACTTACTCACATTATCAACTCCTCTCTTCACTCTGGAACATTTCCCTCAGCATCGGGTAAGCCCACTGCTGAAGAAACCATCTCTAAATCCAGCACTTCTAGAAAACTACAGACCGGTATCCCTTCTTCCATTCATTGCAAAGACACTTGAACAAGTTGTGTTCAACCAGCTCTCTATGTTTCTTGTACAGAACAACCTCCTGGACAGCAACCAATCTAGCTTCAAAAGCGGCCACTCAACTGAGACTGCCCTGCTCTCGGTTACTGAAGCCCTGAGACTGGCAAGAGCAGCTTCAAAATCCTCAGTACTCATTTTGCTGGACCTGTCTGCTGCTTTTGACACCGTTAATCACCAGATTCTCCTGTCCACTCTCAGAAAGATGGGTATCTCTGGAACTGCACTCCAGTGGCTTAACTCCTACCTTTCTGGTAGATCCTTCATGGTGTCTTGGAGGGGTGAAGTTTCTAAGTCACAACAACTTGCTACTGGGGTTCCTCAAGGCTCAGTACTTGGACCACTTCTCTTCTCCATCTACATGACGTCATTAGGATCTGTCATTCAGAAGCATGGCTTTTCCTATCACTGCTACGCTGATGACTCTCAACTCTACTTCTCATTCCAACCAGATGACCCGATGGTAGTTGCTCGCATTTCGGCCTGTCTGAGTGACATTTCTAGCTGGATGAATGACCATCACCTTCAGCTCAACCTTACTAAGACTGAACTGCTGGTGGTTCCAGCTAACCCATTGTTTCATCACAACTTCTCTGTACAGCTGGGTTTGTCAACCATAACTCCTTCCAGGACAGCCAGAAACCTAGGAGTTGTGATGGATCATCAGTTAAGCTTCACCGACCATATTGCTACAACGACCCGGTCCTGCAGATTTGCCTTATACAACATTAGGAAGATTAGACCCTTCCTGTCAGAGCAAGCCACCCAACTTCTTGTCCAAGCTCTTGTTCTCTCCAGACTGGACTATTGTAATGCTCTCCTGGCGTGCCTTCCTGCATGTACTATCAAGCCTCTACAACTGATCCAGAATGCAGCAGCGAGGGTTGTCTTCAATGAGCCAAAAACAGCTTACATTTACATTTACATTTAATCATTTAGCAGACGCTTTTATCCAAAGCGACTTACAAATGAGAACAGTAGAAACAATCAGATCAACGAGAACAACAACGGTATACAAGTGCTATGACAAGTCTCAGTTAGTGTAGTACAGAACACGTAGCCAGGGGTTTTTTTTTTTTTTTTTTTTTTTTTTTTTTTTTTTTTTTTTGGGAATATGATAGAAAAGAAAAAAGGTAAGTACTAGTATTAGTTGGTTATGTGCAGGCGAAAAAGATGAGTCTTTAGATGTTTTTTGAAAATGAGTAAAGACTCAGCTGTTCGAATTGAGATCGGGAGGTCGTTCCACCAGCTGGGAGCAGTCCAGGAAAAAGTCCGTGAGAGTGATTTTGAACCTCTTTGGGATGGCAACACAAGGCGTCGTTCACTTGCAGAGCGCAAACTTCTGGAGGGTGCATAAGATTGAACTAGTGAGTTTAGGTAAGTTGGCGCAGTGCCAGTGGTCGTTTTGTAGGCAAGCATCAGTACCTTGAATTTGATGCGAGCGGCTACTGGTAGCCAGTGTAACCTGATGAGGAGAGGAGTAACATGGGCTGTTTTTGGCTCATTGAAGACAACCCTCGCTGCTGCATTCTGGATCAGTTGTAGAGGCTTGATAGTACATGCAGGAAGGCCCGCCAGGAGAGCATTGCAATAGTCCAGTCTGGAGAGAACAAGAGCTTGGACAAGAAGTTGGGTGGATTGCTCTGACAGGAAGGGTCTAATCTTCCTAATGTTGAATAAGGCAAATCTACAGGAGCGGGTCGTTGTAGCAATATGGTCTGTGAAGCTTAACTGATGATCCATCACAACTCCTAGGTTTCTGGCTGTCCTGGAAGGAGTTATGGTTGACGAACCCAGCTGTATAGAGAAGTTGTGATGAAACGATGGGTTAGCTGGAACCACCAGCAGTTCAGTCTTAGTAAGGTTGAGCTGAAGGTGATGGTCATTCATCCAGCTAGAAATGTCACTCAGACAGGCTGAAATGCGAGCAACTACCGTCGGGTCATCTGGTTGGAATGAGAAGTAGAGTTGAGTGTCATCAGCGTAGCAGTGATAGGAAAAGCCATGCTTCTGAATGACAGATCCTAATGACGTCATGTAGATGGAGAAGAGAAGCGGTCCAAGTACTGAGCCTTGAGGAACCCCAGTAGCAAGTTGTTGTGACTTAGAAACTTCACCCCTCCAAGACACCATGAAGGATCTATCAGACAGGTAGGAGTTAAGCCACTGGAGTGCGGTTCCAGAGATGCCCATCTTTCTGAGGGTGGACAGGAGAATCTGGTGATTAACAGTGTCAAAAGCAGCAGACAGGTCCAGCAAAATGAGTACTGAGGATTTTGAAGCTGCTCTTGCCAGTCGCAGGGCTTCAGTAACCGAGAGCAGGGCAGTCTCAGTTGAGTGGCCACTTTTGAAGCCAGATTGATTGCTGTCCAGGAGGTTGTTCTGTACAAGAAACATAGAGAGCTGGTTGAACACAGCTCGTTCGAGTGTCTTTGCAATGAATGGAAGAAGGGATATCGTTCTGTAGTTTTCTAGAAGTGCTGGATTTAGAGATGGTTTCTTCAGCAGTGGGCTTACCCGAGCCTGCTTAAATGCTGAGGGAAATGTTCCAGAGTGAAGAGAGGAGTTGATAATGTGAGTAAGTGAAGGTATGACTGAAGAAGAAATCGCTTGAAGGAGGTGAGTGGGGATCGGATCCAGAGGGCAAGTAGTAGGATGACTGGACAGGATAAGTTTGGAAACGTCCGTCTCTGAGAGTGGAGAGAAGGAGGAGAACGAGTGAGCATTAGTCGTTGTGAAGTTATCCTCAGTCTGCGGCGTGGAGAATTGGTCACTGATGGTTCTTGTCTTATTTGTGAAGAAAACTGCAAAGTCATCAGCTGTAAGAGTCGATTGAGGAGGAGGTGGAGGCGGATTAAGAAGAGAAGAGAAGGTTTTGAAGAGTGTCCGAGCGTCACAACAGTTGTTAATCTTGTCGTGGTAATATGATGTTTTAGCAGTGAAGACGTTTGCAGAGAAGGAGGAGAGGAGAGACTGATACACACTGAGGTCGGTAGAGTTTCTTGATTTAAGCCATTTCCTCTCTGCAGCCCTGAGTTTTAGAGCGATGTTCACGGAGTACATCGGACAGCCAGGGGGCAGATGGGGTGGTGCGTGCTGGTCTAGACGACAGTGGGCAAAAAGTTGTCCAAGCAGGAGGTCAGAGTGGAACAAAAAGTGTCCGTAGCACTGTTCGTGTCCAGAGCTGAAAACTGCGAGAGTGAAGGAAGTGAGGATGCAACCACAGAGGATAGGCGAGATGGAGAGAGTGAGCGTAGGTTCCGTCGAAAGGTGACCCGCGTTGGAGCGTGTGCCGCTTCAGGAGTAAGTGTTAGATTAGCAGTAATGAGGAAGTGGTCTGAGGTGTGCAGTGGAGTAACTAAAGTGTTGTCCACTGAGCAACAGCGCATGTAGATGAGGTCCAGTTGGTTGCCCGATTTGTGAGTGGCTGTAGTAGAGACTCGCTTGAGATCAAATGAGGCGAGCAGAGTGTTGAAGTCAGCAGCCTGGGGTTTATCTAGGTGGATGTTGAAGTCACCAAGCAGTACCAGAGGAGTACCATCTTCAGGATAATTTGATAGCAGCACGTCCAACTCCTCCAAGAAGTTTCCCAATTGACCTGGGGGACGATAAATGACCACAAAGTGGATTTGAACAGGGTGGGTTACAGTAACAGCATGTGATTCAAATGAACCGTGACCTGTAGGTGGTGGTTGAAGATCAAATTTCCAATCTTTCGATATAAGGAGACCAGTACCTCCACCCCTCCCAGTCGTACGAGGGGTGTGGGGAACAAGTGAAATGAGTGGAGAGGGCTGCGGGAGTGGCAGTGTCCTCAGGTTTGATCCAGGTCTCAGTCAGTGCCATGAGGCTGAGACCAGAATGAGTAGCAATAGAAGAAATGAAGTCTGCTTTGTTAACAGCGGACTGGCAGTTCCAGAGACCAAGTGGAATAGAGAGCGTCGGAGTAGAGGTCAGAGGGACAGGCCTTAGATTTGTCAGGCAGGCCTTCCTTCGACGTACATAGCGTGCTCTCCGAGTGTTAGTAGTGATAGTAGAGATCTGAAAGCACATAGTGACTACAAGTGACCAAAATAAGTATTTGCGGAAGAGCTGTACAAAAATTGAAGGGGAGAAAAGCAATACTCAAGTGCCCTGTCGGTGTCCTTGCTCGGAGGAGTCGCGCAGGTAGAGTCGATGGTCTTTACACTCGTTGGTCTTCACACGAGGAGGCTTCACACGAGGGCTGCCGCGACCGCTGCCGCGGTGACACCTACCACTTATATATTTGCCTGATTACCTGTGATTGAAGTCAGCTTGTCACGCCTCTCTATTTAACAGACCGAAACTGTCCAGTCCCGCGATAGGCAAACGCAAAACCAAACGCCACAATTCACACGTAAGACACACAGTGATTAAAGCAAAGTTTCCCTAGCAACGATAATCACGGAGTACTCTAATGAGAAAAAACGAGGCAAAAACACTTACAAACTGCTGTCCTTCTCTGTCGCTCGACTGTTTCTTCTGACAGGCGTTTACAAAACAGCTCTTTAAGTACTTTTTACCGGCTTACTGGCTATTGTCACGCCTCTCTATTTAACAGACCGAAACTGTCCAGTCCCGCGATAGGCAAACGCAAAACCAAACGCCACAATTCACACGTAAGACACACAGTGATTAAAGCAAAGTTTCCCTAGCAACGATAATCACGCAGTACTCTAATGAGAAAACGAGGCAAAAACACTTACAAACTGCTGTCCTTCTCTGTCGCTCGACTGTTTCTTCTGCTCATGTTAGCTCATGTTACTCCTCTCCTCATCAGGTTACACTGGCTACCAGTAGCCGCTCGCATTAAATTCAAGGTACTGATGCTTGCCTACAAGACGACCACTGGCACGGCGCCAATATACCTAAGCTCATTAGTTCAATCTTATGCGCCCTCCAGAAGTTTGCACTCTGCAAGTGAACGACGCCTTGTGGTGCCATCCCAAAGAGGTTCAAAATCACTCTCACAGACTTTTTCCTGGACTGCGCCCAGCTGGTGGAATGACCTCCCGATCTCAATTCAAACAGCTGAGTCTTTACTCATTTTCAAAAAACATCTAAAGACTCATCTTTTTCGCCTGCACTTAACCAACTAATACTAGTACTTACCTTTTTCTTTTTCTTGTTTATCATATTCATTTAAAAAAAAAAAAAAAAACCCTGGCTACGTGTTCTGTACTAGACTAACTGAGACTTGTCATAGCACTTGTATACCGTTGTTGTTCTCTTGTTGATCTGATTGTTTCTACTGTTCTCATTTGTAAGTCGCTTTGGATAAAAGTGTCTGCTAAATGATTAAATGTAAATGTAAATGTAAATGAAGGCAGATATTCCCCTTCAGAATCAGGGTCCGCCAATAGAAGTCCCAACACTTCATTGCAGGTAAGCTTTATTGATGCCATTAGATAATGATGATGATAATAATAATAATAATAATAATCTAATGCAAATACTCACTGACGTTGACAATATTGCTCTGATAAAATGGCTCACTCTCACACTAGCTCCGCTTTTGTTCACACTGATTCAATGTGCTCTAGCTCGAAGATTTTGTATAGAAGCATGACTTTTTTTGAGTCGTAGATGAAGTATGACATGTCTGCTATCTAGTGGAGGGGAGGTCGAACGAAATTTGACACCCTATTTGACAAAATCGGCCGTTTTATTCAGTGCAGCATCTTGTCGAGTAAACTCGACCGTGGCACCTAGAGGGTTAACAGTGGAGTCAATGTGATTGTCCCACTTCAGGTCCTGAGAGATGGTGGTTCCCAGGAATCTGAATGACTCCACTGCAGCCACAGTGCATTCTATGATGTTGAGTGGGGGGAGTGCAGAGGGGTTTCTCCTGAAGTCCACAATCATCTCCACTGTTTTGAGAGTGTTCAGCTCCAGGTTGTTAAAACTGCACCAGACAGCAAGCTGATCAATCTCTTGATCACCATCCTGGATGAGATCGATGACTGTAGTGTCATCTGCAAACTTCAGGAGCTTGACAGAGGGGTCTTTTGAGATGCAGTCGTTGGTGTACAGCGAGAAGAGCAGTGGGGAGAGAACACAACCCTGAGGGGCACCAGTGTTGGTGGAGCGGCTGTTTGACATGAATTTCCCCAGTCTCACTAGCTGTTGCCTGTCTGTCAGAAAGCTGGTGATCCACTGACAGACAGAGCTAGGAACAGAGAGCTGGGTAAGTTTGGTCTGGAGGGCTTTTGGAATGATTGTGTTGAAAGCCGAACTAAAGTCCACAAACAGGATCCTCACATAAGTCTCTGTTTTGTCCAGATGTTGCAGGATGAAGTGCACTCCCATGTTTACTGCATCATCCATGGACCTGTTTGCTCGGTAAACAAACTGCAGGGGGTCCAGTAATGGTCCAGTGATGTCCTTCAGATAAGCCAGAACCAGTTTTTCAAACGTCTTCATGACGACAGATGTCAGAGCCACAGGTCTGTAGTCGTTAAGTCTTGTTATCTTGGGTTTCTTTGGAACGGGGATGATGGTTGAGCATTTGAAGCAGGAAGGGACTTCACTCCAGAGATCTGTTGAAGATCTGTGAAAAGATGGGGCAGCTGGTCAGCACAGGTTTTCAGACAGGCTGGTGTAACACCATCTAGGCCTGGTGCCTTTCTTCTTTTGTTCTTCCTTAAGACCTGTCGCACATCATCCTCTCTGATTTGAAGAGCAGGAGGTGAGGAGAGGGGGATTGCGGGAGGTGTTAATGGTTGTGTAGAAAGATGGTCAGAACGGGTGTGGGGGGTTTCAAATCTACAATAAAACTCATTCAGGTCGTTAGCAATTTGTCGATTCACCTCAGTGCAGGGGGATGGTGTCTTGTAGTTTGTGATGGCTCTCAGCCCTTTCCACACTGAAGTTGAGTCATTGGAAGTGAACTGATCTTCCAACTTTTAAGCATAAGGTCCTTTTAGCCACTCTAATCTCTTTGTTCAGTGTGTTCCTGGCCTGACTGTACAAGACTCTGTCCCCATTTCTGTAGGCATCCTTTGTGGCCTGACGAAGATGTCCAAGTTTTGCTGTAAACCATGGCTTATCATTGTTTAATGTTAAATAAGTCCTGGTAGGAATGCATATATCCTCAAAAAACTAATATAGGATGTTACAGTCTCTGTGTGTTCGTCCAGATCGGTGGTAGCAGCTTCAAAAACACTCCAATCAGTGAGGTCAAAACAGGCTTTTAAAGCCCACTCTGTTTCGTTGGTCCAACTCTTTACATTCTTTTCTACAGATTTAGCAGATTTAAGTTTTTGCCTGTAGGTTGGTATAAGATGAACCAAGCAGTGATCAGACAGCCTCAAAGCTGCTCGTGGAACAGAGTGATATGCATCCTTTATTGTTGTATAACAGTTATTCAGGATATTGTCTCTGGTGGGACATGTAACATGCTGGCTGTATTTTGGCAGTTCACGGGAAAGATTTACTTTATTAAAGTCCCCAAAGAATGAATAAAACAGAGTCCGGGCGTTGTTGTTCTGTCTCTATAATCTGATCAGCGAGTTTCTCTGAAGCTGAGCTCACGTGCGCTTGTGGAGGAAAGTAAACACTCACAAGAATGAACGAGTGAAACTCCTGCGGCAAAAAGAACAGCTTGCAGTTAATGAAGAGCACTTTCAGATCAGGACAGCACATCTTCTTTAACACAGTTACATCTGTACACCACCATTCTTTGATGTAAAAGCATGTCCCACGACCGCGCGATTTCCCTGTTGATTCTGTGTTGCGATCTGCTCTTAACAGCTGAAAGCCGGGCAGATGGAGCACGCTGTCCGGAATGGCATTCAGCCAGGTTTTCGTGAAACACAGAGCAGCAGACTACAACATTCAGTAAAACATCCGAATAATTGAAATCCGGTAGAAGATTTTGTGGTGTGTTCTGCTGAATGTTCAGCAGTTCATCCCTGGTGAAACTGATCATGTTTGATAAACAAAAAACACGAAAAATGAACAAAAACAGTACAAACACTGGAGAGCCAAGCACTGAAGCAGCCGTGTGCAGCACCTTCGGAGCCATGTGCAGAGCAATATTGCATTGTTCTTACAGAAATGTGAGTTGTTTTGGATTTTCACCCTTCAGACTTTATCATCTATGGCCATGAATGATGAAGCATTATTTAACATGATGTTATAAAGTATATTTTTTTAATGTGATTTTTGTACATGATGAAGTGGAGTATATGATGAAGTGTACATGATGAAGTGATGTATTCATTGAGTCTTATTAGTAATTGGTAATGGTAATCACATAATTAGTATTGGTAATCAGTTATTGGTCATTTTTAATGTGATTGAGCTTGTATTTGTATGTTAAATATGCCTGATGAAGTTCACGAGACAGAAACATTGCCAATAATAAATTGACCTTGAGACATTTGGCGAGTATTTAGATTGGACACAAGAGAATCACTCAAATGTCACAACCATTCAGAAGCGAGAAGCACACTGCACTCCCAACGAATGGAAGTTAAATCTAATTCATAAATATGAAACCTTGAAACATTGTTAAAACTACATACTGAGTGACTGATACCATATTTGTCATGGAAAACATTTGTTGGTTCGCATTAAGTTTGAAGTTTTGAATGTTTGCTTTCATTTATTTTCAAGATTTGAGATAAACTATCTGTTGTTGCGTGCAGTATGGCTATAAATGTCACACAATATGATATTTGTGGAGAAAATTTTATTTTTATCTGAAATATTAATATTATTTTTAGTATTATTTGCTTCACCTTACTAAAGAGTATTCTTTAGACTGTCTCTGTGTGCTTCGGTTTGCTTCAGTATGCTTGAGTTTTCGATGAGCTGCAATAACAGGAAATCTATTTTATGTTTATGTGCAAGACAAGTGTGAGACAGAAATGTTATTTTAGCTTCTTAGATGTCCTGGTTTCCCTTGAAAATGATCTGCATTAAATACTTAGAAATGCATCCGGAGGACACAGTGGACACTTATCTTGAGTATGCATTATGATTGGATGAGATCGAAACATCCAAATTTGATTTGGGTATAAATATTGAGTCAAGTTGTTATCCTCTTGGTCGCACTTTGCAGTCAACTAGGATGACTGTATGACTGTTGAACTATTCTTGCAAGGAAATAAATATTCAAAAGACTTTTGGTTAATACCTTTATTGAAATTTAAAATTGCCATTACAAAATCTGAATTGAGATGTGACAAGAAACTAATAAAATAGGCGTTAATCAAGATTCTTTTCCTGCAAGAAATAACTTAATTTTTGTTTTCTGATTTATACTTCTCTTTGGTTGTTACCAATTTCCTTGTGAGAATTGTATTTAGTTATTCTGAATGTGGATACTGTGACTTGTAATGTGAAAAAGGAGTTTAAAAGAATAAGTAATGTATATATTTTCAAAAATGCTTTAAGTGTGTTGCAATATGATTTGTGAGTGAATATAGTTCAGTTTGAAGGTTTGCAAGATATTTAATGTATTGAAAAGTGATAATTTCTTGAAGTGAAATGTGTGCCATGCAGTGCTAGCTTTGCTAACACTGTGCATGGCCCCTAGTGTTGTAGTTGAGCACATGGTGATTAACATGTACATTTTCATCCATGTGCAAATGATTGACACAGACAATTTGATATAATCTGATTAAATTGATTAATTTGTTATCGATTTTTTTCAATATTGATTAGTTGTTGCAGCCCTACATTATTGATAATCTATTTTCCTGATTGACACTGTAAAGCTGCTTTGATACAATCTGTATTGAATAAAGTGATATACAAATAAAGGTGACAACTTTATAGTGTTTGTTTCTTTTATCTATTTATTTATTTCTCGTTGTTCTCTACTGGTGTCTTAAAAAGCTGCTAACACTATTTTGTTGTTCTGTACCACTGGGTGCAAATAATGACAATAAAGATTCATTCATCCTTTTGATGCTTCAAACCAAATTGAACAACCTCCTTTATTTCCAACAGTGAGTCAGTTGTCACTAACCTGAAGATAAGGAGGTCTCTTCCACTGTAGTTTGCTCAAGGAAAAAAAAATTATATATATCATATATTTTTATATTCATTGTAGTTATTTTATTAAACAAGAATTTTGATGTAGAGAAAAACAGGCAATCTGATGGAAAGAAACAATACAAAAAAAAAACAATAGAAATAGAAAAAATAAAAAATAAAAAACAGCAACTGATGAAGATAAAATATAGAACAGTTCAATATCAACACACATCAACATCCACAGATGCAAAAATTTTTTGTTACAGCTACCTTCTAGTACGCCCCAAATTTACCGATATTCATTTATTTTAAAAGTTCATAAACTAACATATTGGATTGGGTTGCCTATTAAATAAACACTAAAACAGCTTGATTCTATGATTAAATTAAATTTCAAATTTTCAGATATACAAAAAGTCACCTTCATTGATTTCTCATTTTAAGCAGTCTTATTTATTTTCATTGATTCATCTCTTGTCTTCTCTGACTTTGTTCCCACCGAGGAATAGTTTTGCCAGACCAGCTTTAAGGTAACTCAGAGCATCTTTATTTGCTTCCTCAGCTTTAGCTTTTCTCATCATTTCTTCAAGCTCTCTGACCCAGTTTTCTTTCCCAGCCTCCTTCAGTCTGGGGATGAAGAAGTCGAGATGCTGAAGAGTGAAGGCAGAGTCTGGCTTTAATGCAATCTGAGACAGATGCTTGATGGTTTTGAAAGCATTGAACAGAAGAATTTGCTTTTGATCCTCAAGCTCCTGCAGATCTTTGTCAAGGTCATCCATTACAACAGAAAACATTTTGGTTTTAGCATCTCCATATCTCTTTTTTAATTCATCTGATTGCATCATAACATTCGATGTGCTGATGACATATTTCTTGTTTTCTTTTACATGTTTGCTGTGATGACACTTCCCAGTGCACACAGTGCAGTAGCCTTTCTTCATGACTTCACAATTGCTGGGATCAGGAACCCACCAGCAGTCAAACTCATGACAGTTTTCCTCACAGACGGTGCAGGTCGTCGCCTTTCTGTTCTTCCATGAAGCACTTTCAATGGCCACCTTTACTTTGATTGTCTTTTTGACTCTAATGCTAAAGTTTGTACTCCTGTCAATCTTTTCCTTGTTTTGTTTAATTGCCTCCTGAATCTGAATTTTTTCAGATTTCTTGGACTCTTTCTCTTCAACTCGCAGCTGTAAGTTGCAGATGAGTGCTTCTAATTGAATGCGCTCTATGAGAACATCTGAAGTCAACGCTAAACTTCTTCTGTTCTTTTCGTCCAGAGACTGGAATAATTGCTTTGTCTCTTCCATGCTGTTTTCCCAAGCATCTTTTTGAGAACGGAGGTAACGGCTCTCATTGTTTTGGGCTTCAGCTTGCCGATTGTTGAATAAGAAATAAACAGGTTGGTCCTTTTTGTCTCGTCTGCAAGGGATTTTAGCTTTATTGATGGCACCAAGGACATTTTTAGGTGCCATACCATCAGAGTGTGTTATTAAAAACACAATGTTGTTCACAATGTCATTTCCAAACAAAGACAGAATTGAACTGATGATATAATGCTGCCTGTCTGAGAGACGATTCTTAGATGCTTGAATCACAAAACACACGGCATCAACTTCACGAACTCCAGCACTGCTCTGAAACAGAGTGGCTAAATTTGCAGCAACTTCCAGATCTTTTTCCAGTCCTCTAGTGTCTCCGTAGCCTGGAGTATCAATGATGGTGAGAGATATGGAATTTTCTTCAGGACAGACCTCATACATGGTGATTTCAGAGGTTTGTGATTCTGATTGGTCTCTAGCTTCTTCTTCTGTGATTTCATACCATATTTCATCTTCAAACTTCACTCCTAGTAAGTAGTTGACCATGGTGTTGATGAGAGTCGTCTTGCCAGCTCCAGTCTCTCCCACTAGCAGAACAATTTTGTTTTGTTTACTGGTGTCTTTTTTCCCGTAAGTCCATTTTCTGACTTTCCCATTTTCATGAAGCACTCTTCTCTTTGTGTCTAGACGAAATCGTTTTGGAGGACCTTGATGAATTAGAGTCAGTTTGCTGGTTGAAAGTCTTGGCTGTCTGTAAAATATGGAGGCAATGTTTCTCAGAATATTCATGTAGCAAGAGTTTAAGACTATTAGTAGCAGTCAGTATACAGACAAATTTTGTTACATAGATTTTCAAAATGTAATATAGGAACACAATCCAAATTATTAGGGTCTTCTCTTGGCATGCATGATACAAACCGGATTCCAAAAATGTTGGGACACTGTACAAATTGTGAATAAAAACAGAATGCAATGATGTGGAAGTTTCAAATTTCAATATTTTATTCAGAATACAACATAGACGACATATCAAATGTTTAAACTGAGAAAATGTATTATTTTAAGGGAAAAATAAGTTGATTTTAAATTTCGTGGCATCAACACATCTCAAAAAAGTTGGGACAAGGCCATGTTTACCACTGTGTGGCATCCCCTCTTCATTTTATAACAGTCTGCAAACGTCTGGGGACTGAGGAGACAAGTTGCTCAAGTTTAGGAATAGGAATGTTGTCTCATTCTTGTCTAATACAGGCTTCTAGTTGCTCAACTGTCTTAGGTCTTCTTTGTCGCATCTTCCTCTTTATGATGCACCTAATATTTTCTATGGGTGAAAGTTCTGGACTGCAGGCTGGCCATTTCAGTACCCAGATCCTTCTTCTACGCAGCCATGTTGTTGTAATTGATGCAGTATGTGGTCTGGCATTGTCATGTTGGAAAATGCAAGGTCTACCCTGAAAGAGACGACGTCTGGATGGGAGCATATGTTGTTCTAGAACTTGGATATACCTTTCAGCATTGATGGTGCCTTTCCAGATGTGTAAGCTGCCCATGCCACACGCACTCATGCAACCCCATACCATCAGAGATGCAGGCTTCTGAACTGAACACTGATAACAACTTGGGTTGTCCTTGTCCTCTTTAGTCCGGATGACATGGCGTCCCAGTTTTCCAAAAAGAACGTCTCAGGTTACGAATGTAACCATGGTTCCCTGAGTAGGGAACGAGACACTGCGTCCTCTAGGGGTCGCTATGGGGAACACCTCGTCGTGACCCGTGTCTGAAGCATACAAATGAAAAACACCAACGAGTTGGCCGGCGACAGCCTCTGATGTCACTACCGGTGCGACTATAAAACAGGCACTGGGAAAACACGTCATTCACTTCTTCGTCTGAAGCTTGCGTCCGAAGCATGGCAGGGAGCTAGAGGACGCAGTGTCTCGTTCCCTACTCAGGGAACCATGGTTATATTCGTAACCTGAGACGTTCCTTTTCAAGGGAACTTCGAACTGCATCCTCTAGTGGTCGCTATGGGGAACAGTATACCCACGCCGCCATGCTGAGGGGAGTGCAGGCCAGAATCATGGCGAACACTAAGTATCAACTCTACCATTTCCATGGGAGTTGCCCCTGGGACGTTTAGACGGCTGTCTGTGACAATACCCCTTACGGCCAAAGGCCTAAGCTACATACCCAACTTAATTGTTAGGGCCTCGGCCCGGTGGTAGAGCTAAAGGCTTGGAATCAGGAAAGATTCCTTTAAAGGGATACGGCTAGGAACCTAGCATTTTATACTAAGTCTTGCCTGTCACATAGGGGCTACAGCTTGCTTCCGCAAAAGCTTGCTGAAGGAGCTGTCTCAACAGATCTCCAGTAGCAACACCCTGTTTAGATAGGTATCCGAGGATACATGGGTGGAGTGGCGCCCAAGATGAACGGGGCTTTTACCAACTCAAGAAAGGGCACGAAGCAAACCGCGCGAAGCCCTTACCATATAGGATTTTAGAAAGAACGCAGAGTACTAGCGTGCGAACTTACCACAGTGTGGATTTCAGAAAGTGTGCAAAGACTTCACGTGCACACTTACCATATCATGGATTTTCAAATACTGTTCTAGGGAAGGGCTCTCGTGGCACTCTGATAGAGCAGCTCATAGATGGAATGGTGCATCTCAAAAAAGTATGTTTGAGAGTCATCAACTCGATCTGTGGAAATAATGCTGGAGCGCTTTGGGAAAAACAGTGAACTCAGTCTCATATGAGAGGAGAACTCCTGAATCCAGAGTAGCACGCTCATAGACGACCCTTCTTGGAAAAGGGGAGCGCTGCTAAACTACCACGAGAATCGCCCGAATAGCCCCTCATGTTGAGGAAAGCGATGCTTGAAGTGTATAAACAAATACACACTGGCTGAATGGAGCCCAAGGAACCAAGGTCTAATCATCTCAAGAAAGGGAACGAGGCGGAGCGCGTAACCCTTACCATACAGGATTTCAGAAAGTGCGCAGAGTCTTGCGTGCACACTTACCAATATGTGGATTTTTTGAAAGTGCGCAAAGTGTTCACGTGCACACTGACCACCATGTGGTTTTCAGAAAGTACACAGAGCTTAGCGTGTGTACCTAAAGGTTCCTAAGCATCGCAGAGGCGCTGAACCGCACGGGAGAGGCAAGCTCAAATTTTATAAACCTCTAGCGAGGGGAGCATCACCTGAGGCAGCATATACAAGAAGAGACTTCTGTAACTGCCACCTTCACTTCCCGCTGGATGCGACAGCACCTAAGCGGCCAGGAGACCCCTCAGGGTGACCTGGCCGGACATCCATGAAATTCCCTGCAGTGCTGTGCCAGGCCTGATGATTAGGAGGCTCCCGCAGAAACCTGTGATCTCAGCTGCCTAATACCGGAACATGAAGCCGGATGGCTGGTGCTGACGAGTGTTTAGTAAACACTGTAACTGAGCACTGCAAAGGAAACTCACAGAGTTTATTAGTAGACATAACCACCAGCAATTTACACATAAGTATATACAGAAAGGGTTATTTTTATACTCCCACCCTCCTGCGCTGGAGCCCCGCTCAAGGGGAGCCTCCTTTTAGTCCGGACCATCAGTAAGGTGGTTGCTATGAACATAGAACCGGCCAAAAACATTATAGGTCCAGCATATGAGACTGTTATGCGTTAGAGGTTTCCACCTAACCTCGATCAGGTGGAGAGCTGGTGGTTACAGGGGAATTAGTAAGGTGAGGATAAAAGCAGAAGTTAAAAATCCCTAAAGGGAACGAGTAGATACCTCAGTATCACTCTGACTCAGACGAGAACGCTGCCTCGTCTGGATCACATCCCTTAGGTTCTGCTTACCCCCTTGTGACCCACAATTCCTCTTAACCCTGCCCGCAGGTGGGGGAGGAGCGTGAGTCGCGACACTAGCCTTCTGTGCCCGTTTTTGATCCTCAGATCGAGACAGGCCAGGACCCCTATGTTGTTCGGGCTCAGGCCTGGACCTTCGTGGAACGAAGGATCTGAAAGCAGCGGAGTGCGCCTTCGTCTCCCCGAACTTCTCGATCACCGTCTCAACGGAAATACCGAAAAGTTCAGAAGGCGAAACCTGAGCATCGAGAAGAAAGCCTTTTCTTTCTTCCCGATGTCTGCCAGGTTCATCCACAGATGTCTCTCCGCCACCACCATGGCCGCCATAGTCCTGCACTTGGCAGAGGCGGCCTGCTTGGTAGCCCGGAGAGAGGCCTGTGGTGCGGCGCAGCTCGGCTACCTGATCAGGAAAAAGGCTTTCCCCTTTATCCAGGTCTCTTAGCAGATCAGTCTGATATGCTTGAAGCATTTATTTTGTAATAAAGCCACAGCCTGACCTGCTGCTGCGTATGCCCTGCCATTTAAGCAAGATGCATTGCTTGAAGGGGCTTAGATGGCAAGGAGGGAGATTAAGAGAGGATGTCTCCCCCGCAGAATGAATGCTCTTTCTGCAGGGGGCATCCTCTCATAGCCGTTTTCGCGCATCGCCTCGATGTCGGCAAAACTCTTATGCTGAAACCGATGGATGCGAGAAGAAAACGGCCTCTTTCATTTCATTTCGATCTCTGTATGGAGATCAGGCAGAAATGGAAGGCTCACCTGAGCTGGAGGGCTATGGTCGGAAAGATAACACTCATCGAGGCGCGATCCATAAACTCCAACAGCTCTACATACGCAGAGCAGGAGAATTGAGAAGGCTCAGCCTCAGCTTCTTCACCATCCTCAAATATCTCCTGCTTTTCCTGGGTAAAAACCCAGCAGAGCACTAACCTCAGTATCAGAAAGTGTTAAAGATATAACATCATCCTCCCGAGGCTCTCTCTCGTCCGACGCCATTATGAGCGCGAAAGGGAAAGTCCCTCTTTAAACCATTCAGACAGATCCACCTGAAATTCTCACGAGCTCATTCTCTTATTTGTCTTAGCAGCGGCGGGTCCTGTACCGCGGGAAGCAGATGTCTGCCTTTTTTTTTTTTTTTTTTTTTTCGGAAAGAGAGACGAACGAGAGCGGAGCTTTTTCCTTGAAAAAAAACGCTCGCAATGCACGCAGATTGCCTCCTCAAAGACATCGCGTGCGTGCTCTTTACCCAAACAAATCACGTAAAGATCGTGTGTGTCATCGGGTGTCAAATAATGCCGCCACGGATGCATACATTGTCTAAACGCTCGCTAGTAGTCGCCATGATAGACAGAGAAAGAGCGCTCTTACCGGTTCTTTCAGATGCACGCTTCAAACAAAACAGTGAGTGAAGACGAAGAAGAGAATGACGTGTTTTCCCAGTGCCTGTTTTATAGTCGCACCGGTAGTGACGTCAGAGGCTGTCGCCGGCCAACTCGTTGGTGTTTTTTCATTTGTATGCTTCAGACACGGGTCACGACGAGGTGTTCCCCATAGCGACCCCTAGAGGACGCAGTTCGAAGTTCCCTTGAAAGGGAACTTCAAATTTTGATTCGTCTGACCATAGAACAGTTTTCCTCTTTGCCACAGTACATTTTAACCCTCTGGAGTCGATTAACGCGTATATGCGTTTTGGGGTATTTTCTCCTGATAACCCCGAAAAGAATTTAAATTACACTTTCAGTTTTGATCGTACAGATAAGAGCAATACATCAATCGAATCTGTAAAGGGTCTACTTTTTTTGTATACAGACATAATAACAACAAAACTTTGTGCACTTATAAAATAAAGATAACAAAAAACAGGAGTGCTGTCTGCAGCCTTTGTCTGCGCTGATCTTCATTTACAAATGCGTCATTAAAATGAACTGTAACTCAGCGAATACTCAACGAAGAGACATGAGAGAGATATCTATAGAAAGCCTGACATGTCTGCTTTTAAACTAAACAAGTGCTGCTGAAAACAAATATTCTGTGATAAAGTAATCCATCTGAAAACAACGTGATGTCCGTTTTTCACTTCTCCCTTCATTATCTTCTAATGCGACCACGCCCCCGCGCCGAGCGCGCTTTTGAGATTCAAATGTTTCACTGAAGCGCGCGGCTTTTGAATACGCCCACACAACAGAAGACAACGCAGCGAGACTGTTCTTCAAGTTTTTTTTTATTTTACTGTTTTCTTCGCGATGAGAGGAATAAGAGATAATTCACCCCAAAAAGATGTGATGTGGTTGAGGATTTGAGATTTGGATTTCCTCAGAAAAAAGAATGAAGCACTTTATTCAGCACAGATCATAAACATGAGTAAGTCTCTTTTTATTTATTTATATACTTGTACTACTACTTGTACACATAACGTGTAAACATTTTACTAGTTAGACTTTGTCCAAAGACTTTTTCCAAACTACAATTCCTGACTAAATGTATAATCAAGTGAAATATTATGAAGTTTCAATAACAATATACACTACTATACCATTCAGAAGCTTGATGTTAATAATATAAATGTAACAATAAATGTAACTGTAACAAATGTAACAATCATTGCTGTTCTTTCAATTTATCCCCCCTAAAAAAACTGAAAAAAATATTCTCAGCTCTTTTCAACATTAATAATAATAATAATAATAATGATAATGATAATAATAACAATAAAGTTTTTTTTTTTTTTTTTTTGTAGAAAATAAGATTGTTAAAAGGATTTCTGAAGGATAGTGTGACTGGAGTAATGATGCAAAAAATTCAGTTTGAAAGTCAGCTTTGATTGTTCCTAATAAACTGTTTAACTGCACTCACAAGTGAATATTAAATTATGTTGTGGGATAATTAAATATATTCTAAATAAACTACAAACATAAAATTATATACATTTATTTTGTCCTCACATTCTTTCTTGTAACTCATCCCTCTCAGTGACACAGCTGACTGAATGGCACATTATGCAGCTCATTATGCAGGCCTTTGTCTTCTCAGGTGTGAATTCATGATAGTTGATGCCTACTCGCATATGACTTTTACCAACAAAAAGTGTCTTAGAAAATTTAAATCAATATATTGTTTTCTGTAAGTGAGTAAACAAGATGATTTTCACATCATTTAGAAAAAAAAAAATTCTAGGCTACAAGCTCCAGTTCTCAAAAGTCATGGGAACCAATTTTCTGTATGTGTTTTATTGCCTTTTTCAAGTGATTTAACATTTTTAGTTTTTCACTAACCACGCATAACATTTTTTTTCTCAAAAACACAATCATGTACATACATGCTGCTCACATATTATTATAGCCCAGTTTGTGCTGATTACAGTGAGATTAGACTTTAGCCATTTAGTTATTTATAAGAAACTGAAAAAAGCAAAAAAAGGGCATGACAAAACTTCTCCAGGCCCCAAAAATACCCTTAGACTCTAGAGGGTTAAATGAGCCTTGGCCCAGAGAAAACGCCTGCGCTATTGGATTATGTTTAGATATGGCTTCTTTTTTGACCTATAGAGTTTTAACCGGCAACGGCGAATGGCACGGTGGATTGTATTCACCGACAATGTTTTCTGGAAGTATTCCTGAGCCCATGTTGTGATTTCCATTATAGTAGCATTCCTGTATGTGATGCAGTCTAAGGGCCCAAAGATCACGGGCATCCAGTATGGTTTTCCGGCCTTGACCCTTATTCACAGAGATTGTTCCAGATTCTCTGAATCTTTCGATGATATTATACACTGTAGATGATGATAACTTCAAACTCTTTGCAATTTTTCTCTGAGAGACTCCTTTCTGATATTGCTCCACTATTTTTGCCGCAGCATTGGGGGAATTGGTGATCCTCTGCCCATCTTGACTTCTGAGAGACACTGCCACTCTGATAGGCTCTTTTTATACCCAATCATGTTGCCAATTGACCTACTAAGTTGCAAATTGATCCTCCAGCTGTTCCTTATATAAACATTTAACTTTTCCGGCCTCTTATTGCTACCTGTCCCAACTTTTTTGGAAAGTGTAGCTCTCATGAAATCCAAAATGAGCCAATATTTGGCATGATATTTCAAAATGTCTCACTTTCAACATTTGATATGTTATCTATATTCTATTGTGAATAAAATATAAGTTTATGAGATTTGTAAATTATTCCATTCCTTTTTTACTCACAATTTGTACAGTGTCCCAACTTTTTTGGAATCGGGTTTGTACTTTTAAAAATGGTTTGGATGCCACAGTTTTTTTTTCTAGCAGTTAAGGCCCCTAGTTTCGATGTGAATGAATAGTGTATGCAAAAACTTTGTGTGTCTTAAATTTTGTCTCCAGCATATAGCTGGTTCAAAGCTCAGATGTACTTAATTTTCCATATTCAGCTCCATCTCGCACACAGATAAGCATATAAACTAATCAGAATACTCTTATGACCATGATCTTCGACAGAGAACACAAATCTGCAAGGACACAAAAATTGGTCTGATAAATATGATACAAATATATATATGATAAATAATATTTCTTCTAGTTTATCTTCAGTGTACAGTATGCATAACATTTCCTGACAATAATTAAGAAATTACTGTTAATTTTTTTTTATCAAAATAATGAATAAATCCTTAGACTTTTCTAAACATTTATAGCTATTGGCCTCCTGTATGTTAACAGTTCTCGCTGCAGTTTTCTGTAAAATATGTTGATGATAATTATTATGAATAATAATTTTGTTTAATATTTTTATTTATTAATAACAACAATCAGAATTTATTAGTAATCATATTGATAAATAAAAACATAATTTTGGGCCAAATTGTGCAGCCCTATAAACAGGCACAACAAGCTTAGTGTTCTTCATGATTTCTGTTAAATAATGAAAAAGTTTATCTGAAAACCTTTCTTGTTATGGTTCAAATTTTGTGTTCATATTTTTCCATTTAGGTTTTTGAATTCATTGGATATTGCCTCTCAGAATCTTGTCTCTCATAACATCATGAAGTCTCGTTACACATTGATGCTATTTTTAATTCATTTGAAATTAAAGAATGATAGAGAGTGTGGATTCTAACTTAAACACTTCTGAGAAATCGTCTCAGTTACGAATGGTAATCTTCATTCCCTGATGGAGGGATGGGAGACTTATGTTGTATGATAACATATGGGGGATCATTCTTGGGAGCCCATTCACCTATGAGAATATCAGAAAAGGCCAATGAAATGCAAATTAAATTGGCATGTGAATTTTGCATGCAAAGCCACGCCCATGCTTAAGGGTATTTAAGGGCTGGTGCATGCAGATCGCACTTCACCATTTTTATGGGAAGCAAAGGTAACGTCTTGGAGCATCAAAGATCAGCACAGAGTTGTGGCCAGAGGGGCATACGTCTCCGTTCCCTCCATCAGGGAATGAGGGTTACCATTCGTAAACGAGAAGTTCCCTTTCTGTCATCAACGTAGGATCAAGCCTGAGAGTGCAAACAACCAGTGCATCGTCGCTGACTTGTTACCTTCCAATGTCCAGGGTAAATGACCTCAGGTCTCCCGCTTCTTACAAGGAGTGCTACTCACCTAGAAAGAGGTCACTGCATTTGTGGGCCTTTTCTGATTATTTAGTAAAGAATTATCATATACCTTTTCATAATTGTCAGATGCTATACAACTGGTTGTTAACATTGGGAAACATTCTCTTTCCCATGGGGAAAAGAATGCTATGGAGACAACACTCTGTCCGAGGGGAGGTAACGTGTGGAAATACACCTAGGGGCTCGCCAGCGGGGAGTACTGACCTAGGGAGATCTCTGTGGTGGGCTCCACCAAAGAGGGGAGGCTACCTATCCCACAGTGATTGTTGACAGAGCCAGCTCTGTCGAGGGGAAGACACTGGGTTCACCAACAGGGGAACTGAACAGTGGGAAATACATTGTAAGGGGTTCTAGGCACTCATCACTAACTGAGAGAGCCTGTAGGTCCCCCACCCCCACAGAGATGTGAGTGTAATCAGGAGTTCCATCTTCATTGAGAGGGCACCCAAGAGGACTACAGAAAGATCCCAGGAGGCGATGAGGTGCAGTCTTGATGGATTTACTCTCCGAGCACCTCTAAGGAACCTAACTATAAGGTTGTGCCTTCCGAGAGATATACCATCCACCAAATCGTGGTAAGCTGCAATGGCAACCACGTAAACTTTAAGTGTGGAGGCAGACAAGTACTTTTCTAAGCCTTGTTGTAAAAACGAAAGCATTGCCCCAAGGCTACTTCTCTGTGGGTCTTCACCATGGGAGGCACATCACCTAGTGAATACATGTCACTTCAGGGTGTAAAGCTGCCTTGTAGAAGGAGCTCTTGTCTGAATTACATTTAGACGAGACATTTAGGCATAAAGAAACACAAAACTTTTTTAAATAGGCTAATTTTCCAACTCCCCTACCGTTTTCGAATCCATTCAGCCAATCTCTGGGTCTGGAGGTAGCACTTTTGGCTTAGCTTAGCATAGATCATTGAATCTGATTAGACCATTAGCATATCGCTCAAAAAAAACCAAAGAGTTTCTAGACTTTTCCTATTTAAAACTTGACTATTCTGTAGTTACAGTGTGTACTAAGACCGACAGAAATTGAAAAGTTGCGATTTTCTAGGCTGATATGGCTAGGAATTATATTGTTATTCCGGCATAATAATCAAGGAACTTTGCTGCTGTACCATGGGTGCAGCAGGCGCAGTGATATTACGCAGCACCTGAAAATAGTCCCTGGCAACTCTGCAACTACACATCCTAGCTAGGGACTATCTTCAGGCGCTGCGTAATATCATTGCGTCTGATGCACCCATGGTATGGCAGCAAAGCTCTTTGATTATTACTACCTGCTATGACTGTTTTTACTCTTGTGGGGCTCATTTTCATTATCTTGCCTAGGGCCCCACAGCCCTATGAGCTGGCACTGGCTACAGTGTCTAAGATTGCAGAGAAACTAATAGCAAAACAAATTATTAACCATCTAAATACCACACCCTTTGCTCTCCACCCTATGCAGTTTGGCTTTAGAGCCAATTACTCCACCGAGACTGCGACTTGTTTCTTTACTGAAAACATCAGAGCTCTGTTGGACCGAGGTGGGGTTGTTGGTGCAGTGTTCCTGGATCTCAGGAAGGCTTTTGATACTGTTAATTATACAATTTTGCTGGCAAAATTATGCAGTTTTAACTTTTCCTAGGATGTGCTTAAATGGACTGAGTCTTATCTCACTGACCGTCTCCAACATGTCAGAGTCCAGTCTTTTAAATCAGCCGTCCTTAGTCTGTCCACCGGTCTTCCTCAAGGATCTATTTTAGGGCCTCTATTGTTCTCACTTTATATTAATGACCTTCCATCCGTCTGTCCTGATGTTTCTGTACAGATGTATGCTGATAACACTGTAGTATATGTTCATGGTAAGAATATTTCTCAGGTGGCCGAGAAGCTCACTAAATCCATGGATAATATTACAGCTTGGTTAAAACAATCCTGCCTGCAGCTGAATACATCAAAAAGAGTAGAAATGTTTTTCACAAAGTCCAATAAAAACTTCAGTGTTGAGCCAAATATTTTCGTTTCTGGGGAAAGGCTGCAGATCGTGTCAGAATACAAATATCTGGGGGTTTTGATTGATTCAAAGTTGTCATTTACATCACATGTAAAAAAGGTCTGTAATCGCATCAAATTTAACCTCATGAATTCTAGACACATTCGCCATCAAATGTCCACACAGGCAGCAAAAATGTACATGCACTCTATGATCTTATCACATATCACGTACTGTCTACCCATCTGGTCACAAGCTGTTGTTACATCTCTGAATTCCTCTGCAGTCACTGTACAAACAAACTGTTAAAATTCTGGATAAGAAACCAATTATTTCTCATCATTGTCCAATATTACAAAAACACTGATTACTCAGTTGGGAAAACATGGTCAAATACTCAAATCTATGTCTTCTATACAAAATTATTAATGGTTTATCATCCCCTCCACTCCACCAGTTTGTTAACATCCGTACAGCTGATCACAGCAGAACCAGAGGTGCAGCGTGGGGAGATTGTGCCATTCCCTTTAGAAAAAGTGTATTTGGTCATACTTCTTTTTCTGTTCGAGCTGCTACTGAATGGAACCGCATTCCCTTAATCATTAGAAATCAAAACACATATTGTATATTTAAGAACCCTTGTTGCTGATTATATTTCTCAGCAACAAGGGTTTAACCTGCTACTTTAAAACTGTTTGACTATTAGTTGTAACGCCATGCCAGCAGAGGGAGCCCTCGCCCGAGTTCTGACTGGTGCCACTCCCTCTGCTGCTTCTGTGATTACTTCCTGTTTTGCAGCCATTTAAGCATGGCCAGGCCAAACAGGCCTTTGCGAAGTATTGCCAATTCCACTGCCTTACCAAGCATTTCCATTGTCTTTTTTTGATTACTACGTGTATGATTTATTGCCTGTTTTTCTGGATTTTGCCTTTTGGATTTCCCTCGTGCTTGTTTGCTGGTTGGACTAATTACTGTGGTTTTGACTTCTTTGCCTGTGACCATGACTCTGATTTCTGCCCCACATTTTGGATTCTTGAACTGTTTGCTCATTAAAC
Organism: Cyprinus carpio; assembly: GCF_018340385.1. Lineage (NCBI taxonomy): Eukaryota > Metazoa > Chordata > Actinopteri > Cypriniformes > Cyprinidae > Cyprinus > Cyprinus carpio. Next base: position 26,090,887 of record NC_056579.1, read on the forward strand.
TTATGCAAATGGATTCTAACACAGCCTCAGCCTCACCCTCATTACAGAATACTTTGCCACCATTGAATCCAGCAGAAGTTTCCCAGCTTCAAGCGAAGTGCTCAAGGGTTACCAAGAACAGTTTCCGACAAAGCTTGAACATCAATCTACAGACTGAACTGGCTTGCAGGGTGAGAACTGTTCATTAACTCAGGGGCAGTTCTAGAGGTGGGGCCACAGGGGCCCTGGCCCCTGCTGAAATCTGATTGTCCCCCGTTCCATCAATCGTCGCCAAGAAGAGCAACCTGAGAATTCTTCACGACGATCACAGATGCAATTCCACCCCCAAACAATTAGCGGCACTTTAGGTTTGTTAACTAAATTGTGGAAGGAGGACTGGAAGCACTGTTGAAGTAAACCAATAAACTTCTCAACACTGCTAACAAGTTTAGTGGCTTACATGTTTTTGCTAAGATAGCGCTAGCAAAGATTTTGCATGCACTAACCGCCTTGAACGTAATTAGACATTTGTGATAATGTTAACTATTGTGTTTGGCAGATATAGTGAGCATGAAAAAAAAGGGACAGACACAGGGAGCCATTCAGAGGGTTTTTACAAAATTAACCGATGATACCACTGAAAGTGAGGGTTTAAGCAAGGAGAGGTCAGAGGACAGAATCAACTAGCAGGCAGCAGAGGACGATCGACAACCGCAGGCTAAGGACCAGGGTAGCCCTTCACCAGGTCAGTCAGAGAAAACATGACACACAATGCAATGCAATGTATTAAATGGAATTCATTGAAATTGTAACGAGAAGAAATGTACTGCTTGCTGAGGGTTTGAAAATCATGACGCCAAAATGGATGTTTTCTGTTAGCAGCTAGTACCAGAAAAGTTAGCAATAACTGCTCATATTAACCTAATTTTCAGAAGAATGCATGCCTCGCTGATGTCTGGCTGATGTCAAGTAACGTATACAGTTCAACTTTAGCTGTCATTGTTACCCTTTCTTGGTTAACATGATCAATGTTGTATGATTGCATTTTATTATTTTATTTCTTAAACAGAACTAAATTTATAATTGTCAGATGGCATGTTGAATAGAAGCATGGATTATTTTTGTGACACACATTTCTGTTTTAGCTCTATGTGAAGGCACAGGCTCAGATGATGACAGCCAGAATGACAGCGAACCTGATGACTTCAACCCACAATCTCCAGAACCACCCAGACCAGAGTCCCCAGATAGTGCTGCTTCCAACGGTAAGCTACTATCTTCTTACTGTGTGCATATTTTAAATAAGATGAGAGAAGCATTTCAGGCAATGTATGTGGTACTGACTCTGTGGTTATGTTTAATTGTTTTTCATTTGCTTCTTGTAGACATTTTTAGAGGTATAAATATATCCACACTGTAAATTGTTTTGTATTTGATTAATTAATCGCTGTGCTGTACTTTAGTGTGTGTGTGTGTGATGCATTGTGTCCTTTATGCACAGTATAAATAAATGAAAAGAACTTTACTGGTTCATAATTTTTTATTAGAGCGTTTGAAAAAGGAATGAGTGCTGAAATGTATTTGCACCGTACTGAATAAATTATTTTGTGTGCTTGAATGTACCCTGTACTTGGCCCCTGAATGTAACATGTGGCCCCTTAATGGCCCCTGTTACAGAAAAATCCTAGAACCGCCACTGCATTTACTGAATATATAACTCTTGCTATTAAGATCGATAACCTCATGAGGAATGCTCCCAAGAGAAAAAATGTCCAACCATCACAGGCCAGTGCTCCTACCACACACCAGCTCTGCCTTGTTCCTCTACCCATGCAGTGTTAATTTTGGCAGGCATTTTTGATTGAGTCTTAGTCTTAGTCTTAGTCACATTTTAGTCATTTGAGTCTTTCATAGTTTTAGTCTAGTTTTATTCGGTGAAAAGTCACTGCATTTTAGTCAACTTTTAGTCATTACTTTTAGTCAATAGTTTTAGCCAAACTGTAGTTACCAAAATTTATTAAAATCTATTTTATATGTAGTCTTTAAGCTAAAATGATAATCATTAATTCTTCTCTCTTTAGACCAAATCAGTTAAGCTTATGAGAAATTTGAATCAAGGACTGAATTTGGAAAATCTTGAATAAATTATGACAATTTAAATTTTTGGGTGAACTTTCCCTTTAAGTGAAAAAGGAGCAACATATATATATATATATATATATTTAAGTGAAAAAGGAGATATATATTAAGTGAAAAAGGAGCAACTAAGAAGCACAATAAGACAAATACAAAAGAGATACAAATTAAACAAATTTTTCAGATACAGTAGGTTTTACTTAACAAAAGATGTTAAATGTATACATGTTGGTTAACATTAATGACAGATAGGTATTTATTTTTGGGATGCTGTCCTTTTAAGACGGAAGGCATGCATGAAATACTGACACACGTTCAGTTTTCACCCACCTGTTCACTTTCACTTAATCCATAACCTACTGTGTTTACGTGAGATACTCTACACCAGGGATAGGCAACTCTGGTCCTGGAGGGCCACTGTCCTGCAGAGTTTAGCTCCAACCCTAATTAAACACACCTGGACAAGGCAATCAGTGTTTTAGGGATTACTAGATAGATACAGGCAGGTGAGTTTTTTTGAGGGCTGAAGCTAAACTCTGCAGGATAGTGGCCCTCCAGGACTGGAGTTGCCTATCCCTGCTCTACACGATAAACATTTGGACTGTTGTGTGTGTATTTGAGCGCTGAGAACTGATCGCGTGCTGTATATGAGAACTGAGGAAGTGGAGCGTGTGTGCACGCGTGAGAGAGAACACTTCTATCTGCACGATTCTGCCTTCACTAACTTTAAGTTAATCGACAAC